>NC_072479.1:69877500-70177500 GCF_027574615.1 Eptesicus fuscus | reverse complement strand
GAAGGGAGGAAAGCAGGCAGGCTGGGGGAGAAGGGAGGAGAGCAGGCGGGCTGGCGGAGAAGGCAGGGCGGGGGAGAAGGGAGAGCAGGCGGGGCGGGATAGAGTGCAGCAGGAAGCCCTATTGCAGGAAACTTCCTGCAATGGGAATGCTAGTTGATAAAATAAATATCAATGCGCCTACATGCATGATCTACCTTGTGCAAGTCCTGTGTGTGGTGTTACAAGAAATAACACATTTGCGAAGCAAGATAAATGCTCAAGTTGGCAATTTCTCTATGTGATTTCTGGTAGGGCTGTTAACCTTGCTGGTATATCTGCATGTTACATTAATCAAATACTAGTTATGAATGTTCATTCATGGTTTCTCAGGGTTTGACTATTCTCTATAGGCTACAGTTGTTTGTACTATTTCCAAACTTAATATTTATTCATCACTAAACAAATTTGTTTCAGATATCCATAACAATGAATAAAGAGTAGAAAGAATGTTGGCAGTATTTTTAAGAGGAACTTAGTGCTTCTGGAATTCTTGGGAATTCTGATTTCTCTTTCCTGAATCCCAAAGATTATGTCAGGAACTTGGGAACATTACTCTAGTTTAATGTTCTTCATTGTGTATGTTAAGTCTTTGCAACTGTGGAGCGAAGCAAGACCCTACGAGTGGTTATAGGTTCTAACTGTAACATGGGAATGGTGGGTGAGGGGGGCTAGGGTCAGTGTTCATCCCTCTATGGAGAGTACTATATAATTAGAACTAGAGGCCCGATGCATGAAATTTGTGCAAGAGTAGGCCTTCCTTCCCCCGGCTGCCGGCACCGGCTTCCCTCTGGCATCCGGGACCCAGGCTTCCCTCACAGCCCTGACTTCATCCAGAAGGTTATCGGGAAGGTTGTCTGGTCTAATTAGCATATTACACTTTTATTACTATAGACATTCTAGGTTAAGTGAAATCTTATATAGATTAAAATAGGTAGGTAGGTTAAAAAGTATTTGAGCCCTAGCTGGTTTGGCTCAGTGGATAGAGCCTCAGCCTGCAGACCGAAGGGTCCTGGGTTGGATTCCGGTCAAGGGCACATGCCCTGGTTGTGGGCTCGATCCCCAGTAGGGGGCGTGCAGGAGGCAGCCAATCCATGATTCTCTCTCATCATTGATGTTTCTATCTCTCTCTCTCCCTCTCCCTTCCTCTCTGAAATCAATAAAAATGTATTTAAACAAATAAAATAAAATCAGTTTGAAAAAACAAACCAAGGGAAGGGCTGCACAGCTCCGAGCCAAGGGGACACGGGGTGGATGATGGCAGCCCCAGGAGCTGCAGTGTCATCCTCATAGGTAGTCCTTGGCGGGAAGGTTTTGTGGGCAGTGGGGCTGGGGGCTGAGCTGGTGAGCTTGGAATGCGGGTGGAATGCAGGTATGCGATCAGGTGCCTCCGATCAGGTGCTCCCGGGAAGTTTCCATCCCTTGTATGGTCTGCCTCCTGGTGTCCAGCGAGTTTTTCCTGGTCTTTTGTTCTCCCGTGGCGGGAAGCCTACACATGGCCATTCAGGATTGGATTGCCCTACAGTCCGAACATCGGTCACCTCTGAAGGTCTCCCTTTTTATTTGCAATGGCTTTCCCAGAATTATGAGAAGCACCTGGTAATTTTATCTTGACAAGGCCCGAGACTGCTGCCTTCTCTGTTTAGGGAGTGAAATAAAACTGCTCCCTCCCACCCCTCAACTTTTCTTCCTTTCCCAAAACGGCTGACTTCTTTGTTCAGTGAGACAGGCTTTTAACGCTCCCTCTTCTTCCCCCTTCCTGCCTTAGCAGTTCCAGGGTGATTTACACTAGGTTTTCTCTGGTCAGAGAGAGAAGGGGCATTAAGATTCCCTCTCAAAAAAAAAAAAAAAAAAAGATTCCCCCTCTCTCCCCCTTCCCTTCCCGCATTCTTCAGTGAGGAGAGGGATTCAGCCTTTTGCTCTCAGTTGTCCTTGGTTGGGGAAGATAATGGCTTGTTATTTACGAGCTGGCTGCAAGCTCCCCAAACTGTTCCGCCTTGGCTAATTTTCTCGTCTCAGTTTCTCTTTTCCACTTGCTTAGGAATTTTCCGAGCTTCTCACTGTCCTGTAACACTTTTATTATACCTTGTCTGTGTTTAGATACACAAATCCTTAGCATTGTGTTACAATTGCCTACAGGACTCCATACAGCAACGTGCTGTACAGGTGTGCAGCCTCGGAGCAATGGGCTCGACAGCCTCGGTGCGGAGTAGGCTGCACCACCTGGTGTGTGTGGGGGCACGCGGTGATGTTCGCACAAGGACGAAATCTCCTAACGTCTCACTTTCTTGTCTCAGTTTCCCCATCCCCCTTGCCCAGGAATTTTCCTAGCTTCTCACTATCCTGCCTCACAGCCACTTCACTGTTTGCCCCAGTTTTGCCAGATAGGGTGCAGGCACGCCCTGACGCAGGGACAAAGACCGAGTAAATATTTTTCATTATGTCAACCTTCAGAGTTCAGAGGATATCTCTGGAATACGATCCATCCGTCTGAACGTCTGAACCGTCTGAACCGCCTGAACCGCAGCCCTGGGAAAACGATAAAGATAAAACATTGATGGGAGCCAACATTTTTATGTCCTTTTTAAAGCCTCTACAAAGGGATTTAATTGGGTTTCTTCCTCGTGGGGTTGTTAACATGTTTTTACTACTCTCTGTTTTCTGGCTGGGTAGAGGCCTTCTCTTGTTGTAAAACAACTGCTCTGACAGTAGCAAAGAAACTTAGTTCTCTGCTTCTAGAAAAATCCACCAACTTGGGTAGTGTTAGAGGAACCCAATTCACCGAAATAGTGATGAAGGAACTCTCCAAGGCTCTGTCACTCATGACCTCAGCGGCCCTAAGTGTCCTCAGCCCTCAGAGAAAGTTGAAAGAATAAATGATAACTTGCAAAATGACCAGAGGAACTTACCTTGGTCACAGTTGCCTGGGGCGGGGACCTTTCAGAATCACCTGAAAGTCGATGAAGATGAAGATAAAGAAACAGAGCAGTTGCTCAAGTCCTGGAGGAGATTGTGCAAAAGCTAACACTGAGGTCCAATGAATGCAAGAATGAAGACATCATAGAGCCGGAATGCGGAATAGAATGGCTTCCAAATTGTGTTTAAGGGCCGTTGTCTGCCAAACCCTGGGGCCGCTAGTCATACGTTCCTTGTAAAATAGATTTCAGGGTTGCATCCCCAAACTACTAAATCAGCATCTCCCAGTCACGACCTGGGAACTGGAATTTAAGTGGCTTAAGTTCTTCTCCTCAGGGGAGTTGGGAATACGTTGCCCTAGAACCGTGGTCGGCAAACTGCGGCTCGCGAGCCACATGCCGCTCTTGGGCCCCTTGAGTGTGGCTCTTCCACAAAATACCACGGCCTGGGCGAGTCTATTTTGAAGAAGTGGCGTTAGAGGAAGTTTAAGTTTAAAAAACTTGGCTCTCAAAAGAAATTTCAATCGTTGTCCTGTTGCTATTTGGCTCTGTTGACTAATGAGTTTGCCGACCACTGTCCTAGAACTTCGTACACGGAACTGGCTCTTGGAGCTTTTTAAATGACAGCTCCCACCTTTCGCTCTGAAGATTCTGCGCCGGAACTTGTAGGGAGGGGTGTGCTTGTGTAATGCGGAGACGCCCTTCGGATGGTACCACTGACGGCACTGCCTTCCCTGGGCGCTTGTCAGAAATGCAGACTCTCGGGCACCACCGTGCTCCACCGACTTTTACCCAGATCCTAGGTGAGGGTCTGAGGGACACTGTCTTTCGGTTCTGAGAGGTGCAGGTATTTCGAATCCGGTTCCCAGTGTAGGGCTCCCTCCAGCGGGAGGCACAGGCACCTGTGGTGACGCCCTCTTGAGTTCTGGGTAATATTGCATTTGAACAACGGTTTTTGCTGATGAGAAAATTGGAAAGAGGCAAAGGTAAAGCGCTGCTTTGGAAAGAAAACTGAAGTGGGAGTCAGCAAGGTTTGGGGGCAGCCTGGCCTGCCTGGCTCAGTGGTTCAGTGTCGACCCATGAACCACGAGGTCACTGTTCGATTCCCAAAAAGGGCATTTGCCCAGGTTGTGGGCTTGATCCCCAGTGCGGGGCGTGCGGGAGACAGCAATCAATGAGTCTCACTCATCGTTGATATTTCTCTCTCTCTCTCTCCCTCTCCCTTCCTCTTTGAAATCAATTTTAAAAATTATTGAAAGACCTAAGAGGCCATGACTACTGAAGACCAAGTTTCTGATCAAATATCACCTCAATTATCTATTCACAATCTGACCAGCTTGATCAATCGGTAAGCATGTGTATGTTGGGGAGAGGGAGAACAATAAAACGAATTCTGGCTATACCAACCCACACGTCTGTTACTAAAGATCCTCTTTCTGTTAATAATACACCTAAGTGTACCACTTAGAACTTAATTAATAAGCCTTCTGGTATGGTTAACTACTTCTTTAATTGATTGACCAATTATTCAATTAAAGGATAATTAAGGGTAAAATCATTACTTCCATGTAGATATGAAGAAAAAAAAAACATGTTAAAGATTTTTTAAAAATCATTAATGAGGAAACTTGTGTTAAAGAAAAACCAAAATGAAGGCCACAGTTTGAGTATACCCTTGAGCCAACCATCCCTAGCCACATAAGTAAAACTTCAACTGTCCTGATCTCCCCCCAAATGCTCACGCTGACCTTAAACAACAACAACAAAAAAACACCTTAAGCTTTCTTCAAGGCAGCATGTCTATGCAGCTTCCCAGCCAATCAGCCACAAACAAGGAAGCTTAGCGATGCTGCTCCTCTTAGCGGAATGTGAGCTTCTAGTAACCAATCACAGCGGAAAACAGTGCACCTCCTCCTGCCTGCTTTACCTATGGAGCTGTCACTGCTGAAGCTGAGCTGCTTACTGCTGGTGGTTTTGAAGTCTCCCAGTTTGTGACGTTTCTTTCTTTCTTTCTTTCTTTTTTTTTTTTATGTATTTCTTTATTGATTTCAGAGAGGAAGGGAGAAGGAGATAGAGATATAGAAACATCCATGATGAAAGAGAATCACTGATCGGCTGCCTCCTGCAAGCCCCCTACTGGGGATCGAGCCCACAACCAAGGTACGTGCCCTTGACCGGAATCGAACCTGGGACCCTTCAGTCCACAGGCCGACGCTCTATCCACTGAGCCACACCGGTTTCGGCTGACGTTTGTTTCTTGATCAATAAAATATTCCCTATCCAGCGGAGCTCTCTGAATTTTCTTTGCACACTGGTCAGCTGGTACAACCAGTTCAAAGGGGATGCCAACAGATTCATTCATAGATCAGGAATATTGTAATGAATCAGCAAATGGAGGCAAAAGTAGCATTGTTTTCTGCAGAGCAGAAGAGAAGGAATTTGCATGCCGATAGGATTTATTTAGGATTGCTGTTAGCTAGCTACAATTTACAAACTTGTAAAAACAGTTCCCAGAGAATCAGAGGACCCGGGGGTTTGGGGGTGAATGATAAACAATGCATAGTTTTCCACTGAAGCATAAAAATTTCCCCACAACCACAGACAGAATTTCTAACCACAGAGATCCTTATAGTTAATATTTCTATTCCCAGACTAATTTCTCTTTATTAAATAAGTTAATAGTTCATATGAAAGTTCATGCACTTATCAGTCATTACACTTTAAGATTTCTGAGCATATTAAGTAAGTGCTCATGGAGAAAATAAAAACCCAAGAATCATTTCTAATCAGTTACATAAATTTTGTTAAAAGTTCTCACTTTTTTGCTGGGTTGGTGTGGCTCAATGGTTGAGTATCAATCTATGAACCAAGAAGTCACTGGTTCGATTCCTGGTCAGAGCACATGCCCAGATTGCAGGTTCAATCCCCAGTAGTAGGCGTGCAGGAGTCAGCCAATCGATGTTTCTCTGTCATCGATATTTTTATCTCTCTGTCCTTGTCCCTTTCTCTCTCTCTCTCAAATCAATAAAAACATTTAAAAAAAAAAACACCTCTCATGTGACAAATCACTTAAGATTTGTGCATTTCTGTGTATGTGAATTAGGGAAAAGAAAAAAAAAAGGTAACAAATCCCTCTCCTCATGGCAAGTCCCTGTCCTCATGAGAGTTCAATAGGCAAAACAAGTGATGAATGTCTATGGAGGAAAGGAAGGTGGGGAAAGGAAGGGCTGTGACTTTAAATAAGATGGTCAACCTCGTTGAGATGGAAAGGAAGGTGGGGAAAGGAAGGGCTGTGACTTTAAATAAGATGGTCAGACCTCGTTGAGATGGTAGCATTTGAACAAAGACTTAAAGGAGATGAGGGGTAAAAGTCTGCAATGAAATACTAGAAAACCACCTTCAGCAGCATATCAAAAGGGTTATATCATGATTCAGTGGAATTATTCCTGGGAGGCAAGGATGAGTCAACATATGAAAATTCATCAGTGTAAGAACAGTATAAAGAAAAAAATACCACATGGTCATCTCAATTGACGCAGAAAAAGCATTTGACAAAATTAAAGGGGTTAGTTGTGCACGTGTCTGAGGGAAGATCATCCGTAAAAGACTCTGAAGCAGAAAACAGCCAGATGTGTTTGTGAAACAACAAGATGGTGAGTCCAGAGTGTGTCAAAACTTGTTGTCAGGAGTCGGAGATGTGATGGAAAGGCGCGATGGGTGCAACTGGAGGTTTTTCAGTGGAGGATGGACATGACCTGACTTCCCTTTAAAAGGATCCCTCTGGCTTTCCGCTGAGAATAGACCACAGGTGAGCAGGGGTAGAAATCGAGAGGTCAGTTAGGAGATTATTGCAATGATCCAGGCTAAGGTGGTCTTGTATTGGAGGGAAGCGGTGCAGGTAGTGAGCAGTGGGCAGATTCTGGAAAAATGGTGAAGGTAGAGAGAAAGAGAAGGAGACAGAGACTGACAGAATATGTCACGAATGATACCAAATCTTTCTTAAACATTAGGCTTTAACTATTATCAGTGATAAGTATTTACACCATAAATTAAAAACAAGCATCCACTGTACACCTGAAACCAATACAAAATAATATTGAATGTAAATAGTAACTTTAAATATATATAATTTTTTAAAAAAAAACAAACAAGCAGGCCAGGACCTAGCCAGTTTGGCTCAGTGGCTAGAGCGTCAGCGCACAGACTGAAAGGTCCCAGGTTCGATTCCGGTCAAGGGCACGTACCTGGGTTGCAGGTTCTATCCTTGCCCCAGTCAGGGATTGGGTGGGAGGCAGCAAATTGATGTGTTTCTCTCACATCTATTTTTTTTTTCTCTCTCTCTCCCTCCCACTCTCTGAAAATCCATGGAGAAAATATCCTCGGATGAGGATTAACAAACAAACTAACAAAAGAAGTTAAAACAAACAAACAAACAAAAACAAGCATGCGAGTGCGTGGTAACACTGTGGGTAAGTCTTTGCTCTTTACACATAACTAAGTCTATTTCGCAGTTTCACTTTTTCTTTCTTTTTTTTTTAAACCATTTTATAGACACACCTGGACAATAGTAAGCTAAATTATCACTAGATGGCAGTATAGCTTTAGTTTGTGGAAGATTTTAATGCTTAGTGGGAGCTCAATGGCTTTTATAGCAAACTGGTCTTAAGGGGCCAGAAATCAGGATTTTCAGGCCTGACTTGGAGACCTGTAATTGCCTAGTGACTAACTAGAGGAACTCAGCTGTAAATAGCAGATAAGAAATCAAAAACGGGAAACCTACAAATTCACTCAGACATAATTCACTCAGACATGGCGCTACAGATTTGTTGCAAGGGCAGTTTGATGGAGAGAAAAAGCTAGAAGGAAGCTGCAGCTCTAGAAAACGTAAAACTTCAAACTTAATTCAAAAGTCTGAGGACAGCCCCACTGGTGTGGCTCAGTGGTAGAGCGTCGACCTATGAACCAGGAGGTCACAGTTCAATTCCTGGTCAGGGCACTTGCCTGGGTTGCAGGCTTAATCCCCAGTAGGGGGCTTGCAGGAGGCATCTGATCCATGATTCTCTCTCATCATTGATGTTTCTATCTTCCTCTCCCTTCCTCTCTGAAGTCAATAAACATATATATTTATTTTTAATAAAAATAAATCTGAGGACAAACACATTCTGGGGTTGCAGGGGCAAGTCACACTTGCTTGGGTACAATTTATCCATTGTTTGCCTCTCAATGCTGATTTGAGAACTGAAGTGGCACTATTACCAGAAATATATTAACAATTTTATTTAGGATTTATATTTATAACCATTTATAAATTATATTATATTTATAAATAATATTCTCCAAAAGTGGTAAGGAAATTTTTTTCATCATTCCAGATAATTCCATTAGTCTTTTTTTTTTTTTTTTTCTCCCAGCACTTTGGAAAAACAAAGCTCTTACTTTTTTAAAGTACCTGAATTATGTAAGATCAGAAAAATAATGCAACAATTTGGATTTAAAATGAGACACAATTCAAATAAAAGATAGATGGATAGCAAAAGAGCCCATGGAAAAATGCCCAAATGTTGTTAGTCATTGGGGAAATGCCCACTAAAACCATGATGAGAATGAGACACAGCTTCATGCCTACTAAGGAGGCAGGGCAGTGAGAAACTAGGGAAATTCCTTGACAAGTGGAATAAGGAAAACTGAGACAAAATAATTAGACAAGGCCAGACAATTTGAGCAATTTACAGCCGGCTAATAAATAACAAGGCTTTATCATCCCTAACCAAGGACACTTAGGAGCAAATGGTTTACACGTTCCAGACTGTCAGTCCCAGGGCAGACCGGCCTTGGTCCCAGTCCCTCTTCAATAATGTTTTCTTTTTTTAAAAAAAACATTAAATTGTACACTTTAAATTTGTGAAGTTCATTGCATGTCAATTATACCCTCAATAAAGCTGTTAAAGTTTTTAAATGAGACACTGATATGTGATATTTGTCCATTTATTCACTTATGTGCTTTTTCTTTCATTTAACATAATTCATTGAGTGCCCAACAAAGTCAGAAGATACAAGAGGAATGAGATGGTCTGTCTCTAAGCCAGTCCGGAGTCAGGCAATGACAGTTCTGCCTGATATCCTTGTTGAAGACACCCATAGGACGCTAAGAAAATGTCAAGGTCATTGTGTGGGTTGGAGAAGGCTTTGCAGAGGACCTGAAGCCTGAGCTGTGTCCTGAAGGACAAGAAGGCGGTCAGGGGCAGTGAGGAGGGGTGTGTTTGCGAGGTGGTGGAAACTGTCTGTCTTAAGCAAGGCCTGGGTGACAGAACAGGTCCTGTGCAAAATAAATAAATAAATAAATAAATAAATAAATAAATAAATAAATTGTAGGGGAGAGATGAGGGTTTTGAAACAAGGCAAGATGGGTAAGTAGGCAATGATCACTGAGAGCCTGGGAAACGGCAATTAGAAATTTGGCTCTGATATTGAAGGCCTGGAGAGCTAGGGAGGATTTTAAGCAAGGGAGAACGTAATCAGACAGCATGGCGGTTAAGAGCACAGGCAGGTAAAGTTGAAAAAGAAAAACTGACATCTTGCCCGTAGGTTGTCTATCATTGCAGTTAAGCAAGCATATTTAATTAGTCTCCAATGCCTGCCGGTAGCTTCTGCTGCATCATTTACAGATGAGTCCAGTTCTTTCCATCTGGACTGCAATTGCCTTCATTCTAATAGAGGGGGACTTACAATCTGATAGATAGAGCACCTGGATTAATCTGAAAAATAATCATATTTTGAAATCCTAAAGTACATATATGTATGGAAACAGAGGGTTGAGGGTTAAGTTTCTTATATGGGAACAGAGGGTTAAGTTTTTCTTTTCTAAGTTTCCTTTCTCAGGCTGGTACACCTGCAACAAAGTGATTGAGGAGGTGATTCCGCTTCAGACAATGTCTACTGTACCCAGCAAGCAAGCAGAACCGTTACACATGATCAGGCCAACCCCACCAGGAGCCAAGACATCATCTCATCGCCTGACAACCAAGAACAATGGTTGAATTCTGCTGACCTTCATGTAATCACATGTAATCATATTCTGTTCCCAACCTCAACCCAGTCCATTTTTCCTATATAATCCTGTCCCCTGCACCTGCTGTAAGATAAGTTTGGATGTTTGTAAGCTCCCTATCTTCTTGGTTGGCTCGCCTTATATGATCCAACCCTGCCTCCGTTAGTGGACATTGCAACAGGCAGCCTGAGCCCACCCAGGGGTTTCCCGGTAACAGTTCTGATCCTCATTGTTCCTTGCTTGGATTACCACAATATCCTTGAACTGATGGTCTCCCTGTCTTCAGTCCTGCCTCTCTCTAAACTATTTGCTACCTGCCGCTTAAAATATTTTTCCAAAACTCAAATCTGATCCTCTTAGTTGAAAACCTGATCTTCAGCCTCCAGTCTTGCTCCTTAACCAACATTATCTCCATAATTCCAATCATGATAATCACAGTAATAGTGCACTTATCAAGCATGTACTGTATGCCAGGAACTGTGCTAGGCGGTTTACTTTGGTCTCATTAAATTCTCCAATACATTATCATCATCATCATCACTATTTTACAAACAAGAAAATTGATTTTTAGTGTAGGGGGAGGAAAAAGTTTCCTCTACCCTCTTATGTTCAGTGTCTGGGACATGTGGATTAAACTGACAAAAGACAGATTTATGAGGGAAAACCAGAATTTTCACATGCAACACACATACATACAGAAGAATTTAATGATGAGTAATTCAAAGGGGTAGTTAGAATTTGGCTTATATACCTAACATAGTAGGTAATGGGGAAGAGGAGAAAAGGCATCTATAGGAATGACTTTTTGGAAAGATAAATGGAGAAAATGATAAGTTCTTCCTTAGGAGAATAGATGGGAGATAGTGCTGTGAAGATGTCTGATTGGGTGTGGTACCTACTTTTCAAGTCAACAAGATAAGAGTTGCTCCTGGACAGAAGGGTTACAACTGAATTCTTTTGGGAGGCCCTGTTTTAGGCAGATAAGGGATTTCAGGAACTTAAATGTCTTCAGTTCAAAGTAATTCTTATGCCAAAGTAGGAAGGTTTAATAATGTTCTTGAGGTCATAAGGCTAATAAGTATAATTGAATAACTTGTCCCCTCCTGCAAAAAAAACTTTAAAGAAAAAGTTGAGTATGAAATAAACTTCTTTTTACTTTCACTTGCAAGAGAGATCAGTTATCAGAGAACTGGCTCTCTGAACAAAAATATAGACTGATGTTTAAAGGCAAAAATCATGTGGGGAAGGGAACAAGCTTTCCTCTACCCCAGTGGTCAGCAAACTCATTAGTCAACAGAGCCAAATATCAACAGTACAACGATTGAAATTTCTTTTGAGAGCCAAATTTTTTAAACCTAAACTTCTTCTAACGCTACTTTTTCAAAATAGACTCGCCCAGACTGTGGTATTTTGTGGAAGAGCCACACTCAAGGGGCCAAAGAGCTGCATGTGGCTCGCGAGCCGCAGTTTGCTGACCACGGCTCTACCCTCAAGGTCCTTTCAGCTGGTTTAATCATCAAATAGACGTGAGACAGTTTAGCAAAAGAAAATAACCAAATTTAATACATGCATAAGAATGGCCCTAGCCGGTTTGCTCAGTGGATAGAGTATTGGCCTCAGAACTGAAGGGACCTGGGTTTGATTCTGGTCAAGGGCATGTTTCTCGGCTGCAGGTTGGATCCCCGGCCCTGGTCAGAGTGTGTGCGGGAGGCAACCAATCAATGTGTCTCTCTCACATCCACATCGATGTTTCTCTCTCTCTCTCTGTCTCTCCCCCTCCCTTCCACTCTCTCTAAAAATCGATGGAAAAATACCCTCTGGAGAGGATTAACAAACACACAAAAAAAGAATAGGAACCCCGCATACATAAGAGAATCAGAAACCCACATGCATGAGAGGTTCAGTCATAGAAAGGAAACGTGAATACATGACACCCTGAACTAGGGATGAGGTAAGGGGCCTCGGGGACTTCAAAAGGCCGTTGCAGGAGGATAAGAACAGCAGGCCTTCAGTAAATAGTTTGCCTGCCCTATAGATAAGTCAAAGGAAGTTATCTCTGATAATCTCTTATGGGCAAGGCCCCTAATTCAAATTCTTCTAGGCCAGTGGTCGGCAAACTGCGGCTTGCGAGCCACATGCGGCTCACGAGCCGCAGTTTGCCACTCTGTTGACTAATGAGTTTGCCGACCACTGACCTAGACTCTTGATTCCAATAATTACAGGCTGCTGTTGTTCCTTGTGATTAAGCCCCTATCCCAGTGGTCGGCAAACTCATTAGTCAACAGAGGGGCAAACCTCGGCTCGGCAATTAAGAAGTTTCTCTTGAGCCTGTGGCTAAGTTGCCTTTAGCTCAAAACAATATGCATACCACAGAGGGACATCTTGGGGTGATTCCTCTTGGACCCCCACAATCACAAGGTCAGAAGATAGCTCAAATTATCAGGTAATAAGTCTGCTTCCTTGCATTTAGGTCAATTTTGATAAAAGCAATTAAAATTTTATTTCAGTTAAAAAACAGCAATACACCAACACCTAACAACAGAATCCCAGGTGTCTTTTTCACGGCTTATTTGGGACTATAGGAATGTAAGGCCCTTTTTGAACTGTAAAAATGTAAATTCAGAAACACACACACAACATTTGAGCTTCAGTATAAAGCATGTGTTAGAGCCCTGGCCAGTTTGGCTCAGTGGATAGAGTGTTGGCCTATGGACTGAAGGGTACTGGGTTCGATTCCAGTCAAGGGCATGTACCTTGGTTGCGGGCACATCCCCCATGGGGAGTGTGTAGGAGGCAGCTGAATCGATGTTTCTTTCTCATTGATGTTTCTAACTCTCTATTCCTCTCCCTCTCCATTCCTCTCTGTAAAAAAAAAAAAAAAAAAAAAATCAATAAAATATATATTTAAAAAAAAAAAAAAAAAAAGCATGTGTTAGGAAGGCAGGATTGAAGAGGGAGACCAGATACAGGAATTCAGGCAAGCTCTCATAAGGAGGAAATAAGACAATGGCACAGAGTAGGGAGTGGGGAGGGGGGAGGAGGGGAGATAGACAGTGAATCAATGAAAAAACTAGAAAGGAGGGGGAAGGCTATCTAGCAATCTTTTTAGTCTAGTTTCAAGTTTTAGATAAGGTGTCTTCACATTATTAAATTCATCTTCAGTGATGAGCACCAAAACTTTTATTGGAAATACTCTTGTTGAAATGTTAGACCTGCCTCCTCTCTCTGGTTTCTTGGGCAATAACTCAATGTTCCTGCCATTTACGGGGATAGAACACAAGCTGGTTAAAAACAATTCTTAGGCAGATTGATCTTGAATATGTATTACGGTTTATTGCTTGCAAGAGAATCCTATATAATAATAGCCTAATATGCAAATTGACCATACCTCCAACACACCACAAGCCACGCCCACCATCCAATCAGAGTGAGCATGCAAATTAACCCAAACCAAGATGGCTACAGCCACAGAGAGCAAGGTTTCCCAGGTAACAGAGGAAGCCAAGCTTTCCGCCTGCCCTTGCTAGGCCTAAGCCTCCACTCAAGCTACAAAGTTTCAATTATAGAAGGTAAACAAATTCAAACAAATGGCAGCAGAATGGAGCTTGAGAGAGCAGGCCAGGGTTGCTGCTGGCAACAGGAGAAGCAAAGCTTTCCGCCCACCCTGGCCGGGCCCACCTGCTTAAGGCAACAAAGTTTCAATTATAACCCCAACAGAAATGGCTGCCGGCCTCGGAGGGAGCCCCAGACTTGGCTCCGCTCCAGGCTACAAAGTTTCAATTGTAGAAGGAAAATAAATTCCAGATACCAGGGCCTCTGCTTGGGTTGCCAGGGGGCATGGCTGGCCTGCAAACCACCACAGGCCCCTCGCTCAGGCCGCCCCACGCCCCAAGGGAACCCCACCCTGATCAGGGACACCCTTCAGGGCAAACCAGCTGGCCCCCACCCCTGTACCAGGCCTCTATCCTATCTAATAAAAGAGTAATATACAGATTGATCATCACTGCAACACACAATGTGGTCAAAGATCCTGCCCCCATGTGGACACAAGATGGCCACCACAAGATGGCCAGCAGGAGAGGGCAGTTGGGAGGCATCCGGCCTACAAGGGAGGGCAGTTGAGAAGGACCAGGCCTGCAAGGGAGGGCAGTTGGAGGTGATCAACCCTGCAGGAGAGGGCAGTTAGGGGTGACCAGGCCGGCAGAGGAGGGAAGTTGGGGGCAAACAGGCTGGCAGCAGAGTGGTTAGGGGGTGATCAGGCTGGCAGGCAGAAGCAGTTAGGGGCAATCAGGAAGGCAGGCAGGCAAGCAGTTGGGAGCCAGCAGTCCTGGATTGTGAGAGGGATGTCCCATATTGGAGAGGGTGCAGGCTGGGCTGAGGGACAACACCCCTCCATGCACGAATTTCGTGCACCGGGCCTCTAGTCCTATATAATAAAAGCCTAATATGCAAATTGTCCCCTTGACGGGGAGTTCTGCCAGGAGTTTGACCGCTTGCTATGACGTGCGCCGACCACCAGGAGACCCCATCTAGAGGCAGAAACAGAGAACCCAAGCGACAGGTGGCTGCCAGTTCATTTCTGAAACTACCAAGCAAGAAGCGGAAACATGGTTTGCCTAGTTCTTGGTTTGGGACAAATTCCCCCCCCCCCCCCCCCCCTTTGGCTGGCACGAAGCAAGTTTTACTTGTTATCAGGTGAGACGGTGAGTTAATTTTGGAATGTGTTCAATTCAGGGGCCAGTGGGATACCTGAGCCCAGTTGGGAAATGGACATCTGGGTCCAGAACTTGACTGATTCACATTGCAAACAGATTGAGATCGTACATTTAGTAACGTTACCATTACGGTTTAATCGCAGTTCAGTGTAAGCATCACCAAGGGTGCATCCTCTATTTTGCTAAGCCACTCTGTCCGGCGCCTAGAAGTGTGATTGGCACACAGTGCCCTAAAAGGCTTCATAACGAATACTTTGGAAATCAGAACTTGGCGTTCCCTTACTTCCCGCGCGAGGTCACGGCGCCCTCTGGTTTCGCCCCGCCGGCCCCTTTAAGACAGCGCAGGGCCGGTGAGCGGAAGCGCCGCTGGGAAGGAGGGCGGGCCCACACCCGGGTCGCCGCGGCGGGGCCGGCGCGCAGCTGGGAAAAGTGCCGGAGAGGACGCGCCGCGGCGAGTGACAGACGTGCCCTGCGCGCTAGCGTCCCAGGTGAGGCGGAAGGGAAGCCTGCGCTGCCCTCCCTGGAGGGACACCCGTGGTCACACACACGTTCGGAACTTACCCTGGAGAACGCGTCGGATCTCCGGGTCAGGTAGCACACGCGCTGTAAGTGGCGTCCACACTGAAGCACAGGTTCCTCACCGACGGGTGCTGGGGTGGGCGGGGCAGGTGTCCAAGCCCAAACCGTCTCCCGTTTGCTCTCTCTGAACCTTGGGCCGGTGCCGTTCAAGGGCTAACCCAGTCCTTCCGAACAGGATGGGTCCAATGGGACCTCAGGCCGCGAGCGCCTCCCCAGATACCCCTAGTGCTAACTGCCCCCTCGGAAGTGTAGCCCCAGGTCGCAGGCTGGAGGCCCGACGGGCATTTGGTCCTGCCTGGTGGTCCGCTGTCCTGATTCATCGCAAACGTCTAACTGGGGGAGCTTGTGCACCAATATCTGGGTTATTTTGAGAACTGGGAAGACCTGGCAAGGCTTGCAGCCTGGCAGCCCTGGGCTGCCCTCTGTGGGCCAGTGTTGGGAAGCCACCTCCACTTGGCCACAGCCCCTCGGTTCTCCCACACTCCGCCTGCACCCCTCCTGCAGCGCCAGCCAGGCTCCTGGGAGGCATCTGAGTTGCGGCCCTGCTCCAAATACTTAGGTCGGCGACCTTCTTCATCTCCTGGCACATAGAAGCTAATGACTACAAGTCTTAGGCACAACAAAAAATATATATATTGCCAATCTGACCAAAAAATAGGCATCATTTTGATTCATTCACACCAGACTGCTATTTTTGTGTTGGCTGTTGTCATTTTTTAAATTTGACACTCTAAGGAAAAGAGGTCAGGTGTTGCATGCTTTAAAAATTCTTGAGGTACACCAGTTGAAAATCGCTGACTTGGGTGCATATAAGACTATTTTGCTGAAACTGGTTTGGCTCAGTGGATAGAGCATCCGCCTGGGGACTGGGAGGTCCCGGGTTCGATTCCGGTCAGGGGCACGTACCTTGGTTGTGGGCACATCCCCAGTAGGGGGTGTGCAGGAGGCAGCTGATCGATGTTTCTAACTCTCAATTCCTCTCTGTAAAAAATCAATAAAATATATTTTTTTTAAAAAAAGACTATTTAAAACATTTTTGCACAACAGATCAGATGTCCCAAACAACTACGTGTATAATTTGTGTTTTAAAACTGCTCTTTCTGTCGTGGCGCTACAGGGGAAGGAGTTGGCGATTCGCCGGGCCCTGGTCCCGAAGACGAGGTCCGGTGACCCCTGGCCCCTTCCTGCCTCCCCTCCGCCTGCCTTTCCCCTCTATCTTCTGCCAGGATGAGTCGCGCAGGCCTGGGGGAAGGTGTACCTTCTGGCAACTATGGGAACTATGGCCATGCTAATAGCGGATATAGTGCCCGTGAAGAAGAAAATAAACACACTGAAAGGATGAGACGCCAAGTAAAGGTTATAAGAGATCTTACCATTGAGATAGGCGAGGAAGTTAAAACTCAAAATAAATTATTAGCTGAAATGGATTCACAATTTGATTCTACAACTGGATTTCTAGGTAGAACTATGGAAAAACTGAAGATTTTATCCAGAGGGAGCCAAACAAAGCTGATGTGCTATATGGTGCTCTTTTCATTGTTTGTCTTTTTTGTCATTTATTGGATTATTAAACTGAGGTGATGCAAGTAAGTGTGAGTTTGTAATTTGTTCCAACGTACGTGGCTTGGGGTACCATTTTGGTAAAAATTCAGGATCAAAACATTCCTCATTTTCAAATACGGCTTTTTCCATTGACAGAGAATTTTACCTCTTTTATAAATCACATTACATAATACAGTGCTTCTCTGAATACTGTTTCTTAATGACTCATTTTTGCCTCTATTTTTCAGGGGTATTGAGATAGCCAAAAGTCAGTCCAGCCCTAACTTCTTCATTGTTTTCCTATTGTTTGCTCTCAGATTAAATAACAGTGCAGTGTTCTGTTGTTATCATAAATGTAGGTTTATGTTCCATGTAAAGAAAGTTAGTGGGAGAATAATAGAGTGGAGAGTCTGATGCTGAGCTCTTGCAGTGAACAGGTTTGTGGTGGAATGGTAAAATTCCTGAATGACATCAACCCTAAGGATGTACTCCCCTTTCCTTCTTGATGTGGTTAAATTGTAGGCAGATTTCTTTTTACCTATGATGTTTTTCTAATAATTTTTGATTATATGACTCTTCCCCCTTTGCCCAAGGACCTCATTCTTTAATAAATCTTAGTATTTTGGCACATTTCTAGTAGGTGCAAAACAAATGTGAACCAGTATAATTGTTATTTTATATTAACTTCATACATACCATTGACTTGGCTTAAAATTGTTTTATGATTTTAGCTACTTAGGCCATTTGGTTATTATCATTTGTGATAGAATAATGTGAAGCTAAAGTAATGGCTAAGCTCTGACTGGAAATAACATGTTCAAGAAAATTAATTGTCTCTGCATTATTATGTGCTCAAAATAGATAATTGAAAGTACTCAGCATTGAACTTAGGGGTAAGAGTATTGTTTTAATCTAGTATATTTATAGAAAGCAAAACAAAGGTAGAATGTTGAGTAGAAAGAAATATTAAAATTTTCTGTATTGCTATTTTGGAATTTACTCAGGAGCTCTAAAAATAAATTTTTTAAATGAAATAAGTTGAAAAAATTAAAACTGCCCTTTCTCATTCCTACTTCTTCTTTTCAAGGTGGTTTTCTTTGGAACAAGTCTTTTCAACCCAGGCTTGGTAACGATGAATCATCACATATGTATACAAAGAGATTTGAGAGTTGATATTCTTTTATTACAATGAAATCCTTATAATGTTTTTATTTTGTGTTTGTGTTTTTTGTGTTTTTTTTTTAGGGAAAAAGGCCTAAATCTGTTTACATAGATGTTTTATGCTATGACAATCATTATTGAAATAGAGTGTGGTCAGTATAATTTGTACACCTCTGCCTACAGAAAATTATGCTTCATTAGCCTCCATAACTCTTGGCTAGACTTCATAAAGGCAAAACTGTGTTTGCCTGTTCATTAGGCTTATCCCACCTAGAATGTAAGCTTCTTAGACTTTTATTTTGTTCAGAGTTGCCAAGCACAGTGCCTGCTTAAAGGTGACTAAATGTATGAAAGAACTTTATTATTTTTTTTATATAATTTATATTTTCTTTAATATTTTATTGATTTTTTACAGAGAGGAAGGGAGAGAGTCAGAAACATCAATGTGAGAGAAACATCGATCAGCTGCCTCCTGCACAGATGTGCCTGCAACCAAGGTACATGCCCTTGACTGGAATCGAACCCGGGACCTTTCAGTCCGCAGGCTGACGCTCTATCCACTGAGCCAAACCGGTTTTGGCAGAACTTTATTATTTTTAAAAAATATATTTTTATTGATTTCAGAGAGGAAGGGAGAGAGAGAGAGAGAGAGAGAGAGAGAGAGAGAGAGAGAGAGAGAAACATCAATGATGAGAGAGAATCATTGATTGGCTGCCTTCTGCATACTTCCCCTACTGGGGATCGAGCCTGTAACCCAGGCATGTGCCCTTGACCTGAATTGAACCAGGGACCCTTCAGTCCACAGGCTGACACTCTATCCACTGAGCCAAAGCAGCTAGGGTTTTTTGTGTGTGTTTTTTTAATTGCACTTTATTTATTTTTAAATCCTCACTCAAGGATATTTTTCCATTGGTTTTTAGAGAGAGTGGAAAGAGAGGGAAAGACAGAGAGAAATATCAATGTGAGAGAAACACATGGATTGGTTGCCTCTTGCATGAGCCCCAACCAGGGCCTAGGCCAGGAAGGAGCCTGCAACCAAGGTACGTGCCCTTGACCGGAATCGAACCCAGGACCCTTTGGTCCACAGGCCGATGCTCTGTCCACTGAGCTAAACTGGCTAGGTTATGTATGAAAGAACTTTAAAGGTATATCTTATTTTATGTAACAGGCATTATTCCTGAAGATTTCTCTCAAAATCAAATGCTTGTACATTTGTCATTTGAAATTACTAAAAGGATTCCGTTGTGAAAAGGCATGCTTTTAAAAGATTGGATTTTCCTAAATTGATGTACCAATGCTTTCATCTAAAATGAACTTGTACTGCCCAGTGGGTTAGAGTGTCGCCCCATATGCCAAGGCTGCAGGTTCCATCCCCAGTCAGAGCATGTAAGAATCAACCAACGAAGGCATAAATAAGTAGAACAAATCAGTTTCTCTCTTGCTCTCTCTCCCTTCCTCTCTCTCTCTAAAAATCAATACACTAAAAAAATAAAATAAAATGAACTTGTACTTGTGGATCATCTGCTACAGAGCTTACAGAGCCTACCCTGGTAATATTTTCTTACTATGTAATAGGATATGGAAGTGTCAGTGAGCCTTGGAATTTTCAGTATTATTTCTGTTTTTAGAAATCTAGAGATTCCAGTTGGGATCAAGTTGGCAGCCAGATCCTTATACTTTGCCCCCGAGGAGCAGCTCTTATCAGCAGCGGTGACAGACCTGTGGTTTGGAAAAGGACGGATGGCTTTGAGCCCAGGTTGGAGGACACTGGCACTGTTTCCCGTGAACCACTGTGGTGGCTTTCGGAAGGCCGTGGGAAGCAGCGGTCTTTCCTTGTTTCCCTGGGGCCACTGTCCCTGGAGAGGGAATGGGAGCTTTCTGGACCCTGAGATGAAAGCCTTCTTGGAGGAGAACACTGAAGTCACCAGCAGTGGCAGCCTCACCCCTGAAATCCGGTTGCGGCTTTTGACCCCCAGATGCAAGTTTTGGTGGGAAAGAGCTGACCTGTGGCCCCACAGCGATCCTTACTGGGCGATCTACTGGCCAGGAGGCCAAGCCCTGTCTAGGTACTGCGCTAACTGAAACGGGAACCTTTAAGTTTGCAACAGTCCTTTCTCTTTTCAGCCATTTCAACTCTGCATTTCCCCCTCCTCCCCCACCACACACAGAGAAAAACCCACATTCTTTTCTTAATTTCGAGCAGGTTAAGCTTTTTTTTTTTTTTTTTAGTTGCTTTGTTACATAGTTTTACCTTCTACTCCAAGCTTATCAAGGTATTTCCCCAAATACAGTTCTTTTACCAAGAGAAGTCCTAGGTCAGCCATAAAGACCAGAGGTAGCTATAAATATCCAGACCTTACACTGTTCTCAGGTTCATGGTTCAATGTATGGCCAGTGCAGGGGTCCCAGATAGAACCCAAGGCCCCAGTCCTTCAGCTCTCCCAGACTAACCCTGTCGGTGTTGCTCCTGAAGCCTCACACCCTCCATCACTGCCTCTTCAGTGTCCTAAGGAAAGGAGACGTGAGTGAATGGGCTGCTCAAGGACTCCCTCTTCGCTAGGGGTCTAGTGACCTCTCAGGGGAACTCACGACTTGAATCTGCATTGTGAGGCCCCTCCTTCCACCTCTCCACCCTGCAGAGCTCTTCAGGAAATTTGCTCACGTTCACACTGTGCTTTTTATTAAAACACAGCCGCTGAAACAGACTAGAACTTTCAGCTTTCCATCTAGCCTTTGCTCTTGGATTGGTCAATGTTTTCATCTGTTTATACCTTGAGGTTACAGAGCTGGAAAACAAAAAGGATAAGGACTTCTCTTTCACATGAATGGTATGGCCAAACAGAGTTAATGCTATATGTAGTCTTAAATGAAAAGCAAAATGCAAACATAGAGCTTTTGGGAGAATACTGAGGATGGAAAGCTTTCCAGGTGGTATCAAACAGTTTCAATTTTCTGATTGTTGTGTTGCAAATTTTCCAAGCTTTACTGCTCACATCATATTTAAAAAGTACTGGCATTATAAGTGACTGTTTTCTATTAAAGTTATGGTTTATCAACTCCAAATATACAATCAAATCCTTAAGAGACTGTGAATCAGAGAACACAAACTGGTGACCCACAGATGTATTTTGTTTCGCTTTTACTTATTGTGATGAGAAGAGAGTTGCTGCCTGGGCGTTTTACAGTGTGATAACCCTGCTTACACTGAATCTGGGCATTTTTATAAGGATCAGAGTTTAGGATGCCTGCTATAAGTTCCCAATTTGCTTTTCACAGGTAACCTTCTAGAATAACCACTTAGTGTTAAGTCCTCGAAAAGTTAGTGACCTCTGCCCAATTCACCTATGTATCGCCCTCTCTATCTCCAGCTTGTGACCTGGAACAGAAGACTGCCCTCCCCTCAGCTCATTGTACCTCCTTGCTTCTGGGATCTGGAAGTAATAAATCTTGTGATTCTATTTCATTTGTGGGTGTATTGAAACCACCTTCAATCAAAATGACCCGTGTTTTCACCTTCCCAAAGTGGAAGCTGCCATGCATCGGTTGCTAACATTTAAAACCTGAGAGATTTCATGTAAAAATATGCATTGATTTGAAAAACAGGAATCATCTCTGATAACATGGGATTTCTGTGTGGCAACAATTACCTGAAGATGGGTAGCAGCTGTCCCTTTAGACATGGCATGCACACCACTACTTTGCCATAGTCCCTGCTATTCTTCATTATTCTAATACTAAGATCAAGTGTCCATTGAAATTCATTATTTCAGTGTTTCCCACTCATCTTCAATTGTTTGGTAACCACTTAGCCCTGGTCCAAATTCTTTGGTTGAACTGGACTTTGATGGTCATTATAAGCAGTAGGTAAAACCACGCTGATGAACAATCAAAAGGAGATGGTGGATTTTGGCTCTAGTGTACTGAGTCCTGATTATAGTAGTATTTTGTCAGTCTGGATTCTTAGTTCTTGATCATTTCTGGATCACAATAAGTGTTCAAAACTTTTAAACAGTTGACTTGAAGCACCTGATTAGTAACTGTGTGGTACTGTTCTTCACACACGCTGAAGAGTAATCAAATGACTAGGTCCTCTCTCTGCCACCTTTGTCCAGCTCTTAAGATGGACATTTTGTCTCACTCTGGTCAGGCCAAACTTGCCAAGATCAGACCAAATTCTTCTGCTAAGTTCTATTATTTCTTTGTTCATTGGACCCAAGGAGATTATTTTCTTTTTGAACAGCTCTACTGAATTTCTCCCATGCTTTCCCCATTTTTTCTAACTTAGGTATCTTTTGGATAATCCTGATGTTGTCAGAGGAAAATCTGTGTTGGATCTCGGGAGTGGATGCGGAGCTACGGCTATCGCTGCTAAGATGAGTGGGGCATCGAGGATCTTGGCCAACGACATAGACCCTAGTAAGGATTTCATATTTAAAAATCTGTAAAGCTCATCCTGTTTTTTCCCTTCCAGGATAAATATCTATGATGCCTCAATATGATAGCCTATACCAGACATAAGTTTTAATTTTATCTGATTTTCTTCTAGTCTTCCCTTTCACTGAGGATCTAGTCCTTGAGGATCCTTATTTAGGGGGCTCAGTTTTAACTTACCATCTTGCTCAAGCCCAAGGCTTGTTTCCCTGTCTCCTGTAACAAACCAGATTTTGTGGTTATTGAGATCAACAAATGTCCCTTAAACTCCAACATTTCCAGGTGTATTTTTGTTTGTTTTGTATTCAGGATATCCATTCATATATTTGAAAATCACAATAAATAGCTTACATTGGCATAAACTTTAGGCTTTCTTACCTAAAAACATCTTTCAACAAAAAAAGGAAACCTGGCCGGTATAGCTCAGTTGGTTGGAGTTTCATCCTGTATACTGAAGGGTGGCCTGTTTGATTCCCAGTCAGGGCACATACCCAGGTTGCAGCTTTGATCCCTGGTCAGGGTGCATGCAGGAGGCAACTGATAGATGTCTCTCTCTCTCTCTCTCTCTTTCTCTCTCTCTCTCTCTCTCCTTTCCTCTCTCTAAATCAATTAAAACACACACACACACACACAACTTTGCCCTGGCCAGTGTGGCTCAGTTGGTTGGGTCATCCTGTGTACCAAAAGGTTGCTGGTTTGATTCTTGGTCAGGGCACATGCCTGGGTTGCAGGCTCAATCCCTGGTGGGGGCGTGCAGGGGGCAGCCAATTGATGTTTCACTCTCACATCAATGTTTCTCTTTTTCTCTCCTTTTCCCTTCCTCTCTTTCTAAAAATGTATTTAAATTTTTAGATAAAAATGTATTTAAAAAGACTTTTTTAAAGGGAGAAAACATTGTTAAGAGATACTATAAACTAAGTTAATCAATAGGGAATTTAAACAGTCTAGTATATTACCAATTCATCATTTTCTTTTCTAAAGTTGCAGGAATGGCTATCACACTAAATTGTGAATTGAACCAACTGAAACCTTTTCCCATTTTAACCAAAAATATTTTGGATTTGGAACAAGATAAGTGGGACCTTGTTGTGCTTGGAGATATGTTTTATGATGAAGACCTTGCAGATAGTCTTCATCAATGGCTGAAGGATTGCTTTTGGACTCACAAAACTCAAGTACTGATTGGTGACCCTGGCCGGCCCCAGTTCAGAGGACACAGCATTCAGCATCAGCTGCACAAAGTGGTAGAATATTCACTTCCAGAACCTACTAGGCAGGAAAACAATGGACTGACAACAAGCGCAGTGTGGGATTTCCAGCCTTGAACTGTTAAAATGCTTCCAAGTATGGATAGACCTATGTTTGGGTTCAACCCTCGAAGACTCTCCAGTTTGAAGAATGCAGTTCCTGTGAAATGACAAATCTTGTTTTCAAAATATGAAGATTTAGACTTTTGTCATGTAACTAGTTCTGTATTATGCCAAATATACAATTCTTTATTTGTAATTTTTTTTCTAGTTTTACTGCTATCTACATAATAAAAACCCAGTGGTCATAATGCCGTAACGATCAGACCGGTCACCAGGAGGTGGGTACTGTGGCGCTGGCAGGACTTGACGCTGGGTCCTACGGTGCGCCGGATCTAGGTCTTGCACGATTTTGTGCGCTGGGCCTCTAGTAGGATTATAATTATAGAAGGTAGTGCCCAATGGTAGCAACAAGTAAATTCTGGAGAGAATTAGATATTGTAGCTGAGTCGGTTTCTGTAGTTGAGAACAACTCTGTGATGTGTTGAATTAAACAAAAATATAAAATATAGAAGACTATAGTATTTAGTACATAATAGGGTCTTAATGGACAATCAGGGATAAAAATAAAGATTTTAGAATTTCCAACATATTCTCTACAGACACCCTATGACTCTTTATGGTTTACTAAGGTTAGTTAGAAATTGGTTATGCCACCACTACACGTCCCAGGTTTTTAGAATCTTGTATATTTAAAAAAACCACTATGATATAAGAGCGGAACAATGTGAAGGAGAATGTGTATAGAATACTACTATGCAGCCCTAACCGGTTTGGCTCAATGGATAGAGCATCGGCCTGTGGACTGAAGGGTCCCAGGTTTAATTCTGGTCAAGGGCATGTACCTTGGTTGCGGGCACATCCCCAGTATTAGGTGTGCAGGAGGCAGCTGATGTTTCTCTCTCATCGATGTTTCTAACTCTATCCCTCTCCCTTCCTCTCTGTAAAAAATCAATAAAATACATATTTTTTAAAAAGAATACCACTATGCAAAAAAGATGTATGTATATATTGAGAAAAAGAATGAAGATAGGGCCCTTGCCAGTCTTGCTCAGTGGTTAGAGCACTGGTCCTGGGTTCAATCCCATTCAAGGGCAACCAATCGATGTAATGCTTCTCTCTCTGTGTCTCTTCCTGTCCCTTCCACTCTCTCTTAAAAAAAAAAAAAATCAATGGAAAAATATCCAATAAATAAAATTTGGGGGAAAATTTTTAAGTGATTAAAAAAAAAAACCAATGAAGATAGGGAAAATACAAAATGGAGTCACTTTAACAGTATGAAGGTGAGGCATAAGGAAACAATTATTTTTCTTGTCTTAACTAGCCTAGGAACTTAAACTTTTGAATTTTCCCATCCTATATCAATGCCTGGACATTTATTTACCTTTGGATAACCCTCTGCCTACCCCCTAAGGACTCAGGATATGGCCAGACCTCCTGGTGCCCATCCTCTAGACACCCTGGCATCCAGCATCCAGACCACTGACATCTGTAGTTGAGAACAACTCTGGACCAATCCCAGAGCTAAGAATGCAGGGCTCATCATTCTCAAGGATGTGACTTTTACTATAAGAACTCTTAACTTTTTTTCTTCAGAATATAATTCGGGTTTTTTTGCCTAGCTGTGTTTCCAGTGTGCAAACTCTAGGACCCTTGGATAAATATTTGTCATTTTTTTTCTAGCAAAGCCTCCAGACTCTTTTTGAGTTTGTTTGACAATACTTACATATGTATGTATGTGTATAAAATACATATTTGCTTGCAGTATATATTTAGACTATCCCTGGGAAGATAAATAAGAAACTGGTAAAAATGGTTGCCTTCTGAGAGGGTACAAGATAGCTGGTAGACTAGGGTGGAAAGAAGACCTAGTTTTTACTTTTGGATCTTCTAGTTTTGTACTAATTATATGTACTGTATTTTGTATTCTCTAATTAAAAACTGTGGTAAACACTACTGTATATGTTACATGTCAAGTATAAAATATAGCCTGGTTCTTTATGTTTCTAGCTCCATTTTTATGTTTCCTATCTCTTTGTTGAAGTTCTAAGTTCATCTACTCTTCCCCTACATTCATTGAGCATCCTTATAACCAGTGTCTTGAACTCTGCATCTAGTAGATTGCTTGTCTCCATCTTGTTTAGTTATTTTTTGGAGTTTTGTTCTTTTTTCATTTGGGACATGTTTGTTTGTTTTTGTCTCCTCATTTTGGCAGCCTACCTGTGTTGGTTTCTATGTATTAGGGACAGTTGCTACCCCTCATGGGCTTGGTAGAGTAGACCTGTGCAGTAGGTGTTCTGTAGGATCCAGTGGCGCAGACTCCCCAATCACCCAATCTGGGCGCTTGAGGTGCACCCCCGACCCCATGTGAACCTTCCTCTTGAACTTGAGCCTTGAGTGCTATTGGCACATAAGTGGGAGGGAAATACACTCCAAGCTCATCAGCTGCAATGGCTGGCTGCAAATACAGACCACTGAACACCATGGAGGATCAGCTATGCAGGGGACTACCCCACAGAGCAAGACTTGCTTCAGGAGGCTCTGGTGCCTGCTAAGTCCATCCCTTGAGTGTGTCATTGTGGAGATGGTTGTGTGGTGGTGCTTTGACGTGGTTTGAAGCTGTATGCTGGCACTGGGGCCTCCAGGGAGGTACAGTCCAAGGTCAGTCCTGTGTTCTGCCTGGGGCCACCTGGCATAAGCTACAAAGTGATCTGCAGATGGCAGTTACTTGTGCTGGGCTTGGAGTTACCCATGTGAGGCCAACCTGTGAACCAAGGCCAGCTGCTGCTAGTATCAGGCCTGAGGCCATTTAAAAAGAGGTATGAAACTCATTGAGGCCAGATGCTGCTTGTTTGAGAGATTTTAGGAAAATCTGAAGCATGAACCAAGACAGGCCATTCCTATGGAAAAGGCACTGGAAACAGCTTGGGTGAGCCTGAAGTTTGGGTGGGGCAGGTCTGCAGGGAATAACCGGGGTTGGGGAGGGGGGGCACACACAGAGAAAACTCAGATATGGTGCCGGTTCTGTTGGGGGAGGGTTCATCAAAGGAACAAGGAACAAGGGCCTCTGCCAGCACTTTTGTCTGGGAGAAAGCTGTCCCCCCAAGTTCCCACCCTGATACCAGACCCCCCTTATGTCTCTGGTGTCTTTCGAGCTGCTGCCCCAGTGCTGGAGCTCAGAGGGAGTGAGTCTGAGTAAGTCTGGGCGCAGTTTTTAGGCAGTTCTGAATGATGGTTGTTCTGTAGTTTAGTTGTAATTTTGATGTTACTTTCCTTATTTTTTACTCATCAGAGTTAAAGTAGGAAATCTTTAAGAAGTACCACTGAGAGGCTCACAGCACAAGGAATATGCTGAATTTGAGGTAGGTAAGCATAGCATACTTCAGAGAATTTTGTGATTATAGAAGAGTACTACTTTTCTTTTGAAAAGTAAGACCTATACTGTTTATGTTATAATGTGAAACCAAGAGAGCTTCAAGATACAACCTCTAAAATGATGGCTTGTATTTACTCATTCTTACATATTCCTGAATGCAGTTTTAAGGAGGAAAATTCATAACTGGAGAGCACATATTTGGGAAATGTAATATCATGATTTATAGGAGATACCTACATATCTCTTATAAGTAATATATATATCTTATAAATAAATATATATATTTATTCATTCAGATGACCAAAATATATTTTTCCAATGTATTTGGTCTTCATCCATAGTTCCTGGCTCACAGCTCCCCAACTTTTGGAATTTCCTAAACTATAAGAGCAATGGAACATCTTTTATTATAAATTTGGTCTCCTGTCCTCAGTTCCTGAACCCAGAGCCATAAAGGTGAAAGGGTGTCTTGTTATTCATGTGATGTTAATTAAGGTGACTTTTGAAAAACACCTAAGAATGGGGGCTGGTTGTCCCGAACCAACCATGAATACAACATTGGAATTTTCAGTCCCACCCCTATTTCTGGGGAGGTGAGAGGGACTAGAGGTTGAATCAATCACAAATGGCCAGTGACTAAATCAACCCTGCCTATGTAATGAGGCCTCCATGAAAACCCACAAGGAGGGGGTGTGGTGAGCTTCCAGAAGCCTCCCACCTGCCACCACTCTGGGCCTGAGCTCTGTGAGGAGAGAAGGCTCCTTTTTTTGTGACCTCTCTGTGTATCTCTTCATCAGGATCTTGATTCTTATTCTTTAATATTCTTTATAACAAACTGTTAATTTAGTGAGTAAACAGGTTTTCCTGAGTTCTGTGGTCCTTCTAGGAAACTAATCTAACTCAAGGAAGAGATCCTTGGTGCCTCCAATTTGTAGCCAGTTGATCAGACACACAAGTAACAATCTGGACTTGCAACTGGTGTCTGAAGTGTGTTGGGTGGGCAGGGACAGAAGGAGGGCAGTCTTGTAGGACTGGACCCTTAACCTGTAGAATCTGTTTCTACCTCCAGAACAGAATAGAATCTGATTCTATCTCCCCACCCCATGTTGGAATTGGGTCTGGGAACTATTTTCAGAGAAAACAGCCATAAAAATCAATGAAATAAGTGACTGGGCAAGGGCCTCAGCTTAGCTTATGGCCAATGGGCATTTAAATACTTCAGGAAGGCAGGTGCCAGAAAATAGCTAGAAAGGTAGTTATACTATACATTTAAGAAATACCTTTACTTAAAATGTATCTACATTGGTACATTTCTTTTACAACAGCTCAAATATTTAGGTAGGAAAAGGAAATCTCCAAGGAAAACAGGTAATTTAAAATCTTTGTTATTTAAGAAACAAACACAGTGCTCTCTCCCCCTACCCCCAAATCTATCAGAGGGGCATGCTAGGATTAAAATTCTAAGACAATGACTTATTAAACAAACACAGAATAATAGCACTATTAAAGCATTTAAGAGTCTGGTAAGTCACAAACCATATTACATGTTGGAAAGCTAATCTCCAAGACCATCATTTCCTGACGGTATGAAGAGCATAACTTGGATAAGAATCAATAAGCAGTCCATGTTACTTGCTTTAATTTGTTTGGGCCTACTAATTGCTCCAAGACTTCTCGTGAATGATCTACAAAAGAAAACATTGACAATACATTAATTCACAGTAATCAGAGATATTTCATGTGTCTTTATGTATAAACTGAGGATGATGATAATTATTATATCTCATAGTGAAGCATCCATCTTATATAAAAACTGTTTGAAATTTTAACCCTGCTATTTTGGCTTCTGTAAATTCTTGCTTGCTTAAATAATAAGGAAAATAAGACTACTCCCATTCCAGAGAGGCCGTGGACTATGCCCCAGACAGAGTTGTCAGTGCTGGCACCAGGCCAGGCCTTGAGATATGGTCTCATGGCCCCTTCCCAGCAATTAGGCCTTCTTTCCCAAAAGGCCCAGAACTCTCATTCCAAATTTGGGAGACAAAAGAGCTAGGAAAAGTATAAATAGAAAAGGTTTCCTCCATGTGAGGGGGCCCAGAATTTGAAAGACACATTTTTCTCTGGCCCTGCACTTAATAAAATATAACTCCCTTTCTCTAAGCGTGGCTTGGTTTTTTTTCGGTCATCTGTAACAACAGGGTTATTCAAAGGATTAAATAAGATGATATATAAGGCTAATTACAATTAACAATACATTAATGGTGGGGGAGGAACCAAGATGGCGGCAAAGTTGAACAACTAAACTGTACCTTGGTTGCAGACTCCTCCCCAGCCCGGGCTTGGACCCTGGCCCAGGCACATACCAGAGGCAACCAATCGAGCCCACAACCAGGCATATGCCCTTGACTGGAATCGAACCAGTCCGCAGGCCGATGCTCTATCCACTGAGCAAAACCAGCTAGGGCTGTGTATAAACTCTTGCATTTTTATCAGATTCCTTAATTGTATGACTTGACAGTTACACATAAGGGAAAGTTGAGGTCCATAAAAGATAAATTATTCAATGTCTGGAGAGATGGCAGGATATGGGAGAGGGGCTCATTTCACTACATCTTGAGATTTTAGTTTTTGTCTTGGCACTACTATTAAAAACAATGGGCAGATACCATTTCAGTATTTCATTTTTCTATTCTATGAAGTCAGCAATCAGAAAAATAATATACATAGTATTCTGTGGTAAGAGAATTTTAAGAAATGCTTGGATTAAAACAATGTTTCTTAGCTATATTTTCCAGAACCTTTGATAAATTAATATTTATTATAGTGGTGTGTTGCATTTTGAAACTTTTTTTGACATATAAACATTTTTTGTATTATGCTATACCTCTGGTGCCTTCTAGAACACCATGCCATGTCATCTGTAGTTAGTGAATTCAAGAAATTTGGGGATAAAGCAAGGAAAAATACGTGACCACAAGGTGGCAGTAGGACACTATAAGCTTTATTTGAGCCACACGTTGATAGAGTTGCATGCAAAGGAAGTCCCTCACAACATGAGACCCTTCAAAGGGGTGTGTGTATATATGCATGTGGGAGGACACTACTCAAAAAGGGAGTAGGAGAGTAGGGTAAGGGAATTCCCATAGGCCTGAGGAGAGGGTTTATGTGTCATGATGTCACTGAGTAGCAGATAAGGAGTCCTGGAGTTAGAGAGCCCCAAGATCAAGAGTGGCTTAGGGCCCTGGATGACATGCTCAGTGGTGAGAGTACCAGCCCGCCCACCGAAGGGTCCCAGGTTCTATTCCTGGTCAAGGGCATGCCCCTGGTTGGGGAGCATGCAGGAAGCAAACAATCTGTGACTCTCTCACATTGATCTTTCTCTATCTCTCTCTCATTCTTCCTAAAAAATCAATGGAAGCCCTAACCGGTTTGGCTCAGCAGATAGAGCATTGACCTGCAGACTGAAAGGTCCCGGGTTTGATTGGTTTGATTCCGGTCAAGGGCACATGCCCAGGTTAAGGTCTCAATCCCGTGTGGGATATGCAGGGGGCAGCTGATCAATGATTTTCTCTCATCATTGATGTTTCTTCCTATCTCTCCCTCTCCCATCCTCTCTGAAATCAATAAAAAAAAATATTTTTTTGAAAAAATAAAATTAAAAATATATATATATATATTTTTAAATCAAATTTAAAAAATATCCTCAGGTGAGGATTAACAACAAAAAAAGAGTGACTTGAGGCCCTGGGTTTTATCTTATCTATAAGTAGTAAATGTTGAGTACAGTTTTTCAGGGTATGCAAAGCAGACAGCTCTAGATGAATACATTTAAATCTACTTATTTAGGTAATATTTGAAACAATTGGATGAGTAAAAATTTGAGTTTGGTGCCAGAGGCCTTTTGAGCTAAAAGTAGCAGCCAGCTATGAAGAAGTAAACAATTTGGGGCCAATATATAAAGGCCCTCTTTAGCTCATTGATATAACAGTAATTCAGGAGGTAAATGTTGGAATCGGTTACCATCCCTATTACCCAAAGCAATCAATAGTTCAATGCAATTCCTATTAAAATACCAATGGTGTATTTCACATATCTAGAACAAATATTCTAAAAATTTATATTTATATCTTTTTCCTTAGAAAGAAGAACGAAGTTGGAAGTATCACAATACTAGATATCAAGCAATACTACAAGGCCATTGTAATCAAAGCAGCCTGGTACTGGCATAAGAACAGGTATATAGATCAATGGAACAGAACAGGGAGCCCAGAAATCAACCAATGCCTATATGGTCAATTAATGTTTGACAAAGGAGGCAAGAGCATACAATGGGGTAAAGACAGTTTCTTCAATAAATGGTGCTGGAAAAATTGGACAGGTACATGCAAAAAAATGAAATTAGTCCACCAACTCACACCATACACAAGAATAAACTCAAAATGGATTAAATATTTAAAAATAAGAAACCATAAAAACCCTAGCAGAAAACATAGGCAGTGAAATCTTACACATCTCTCATAGTAATATTTTTGCCAATATGTCTCCTAGGGCAAAGAAAACAAAGGAAAAAGTAAATAAATGTGATTACATTAAACTAAAAAGCTTCTGCACAGCAAAAGAAACAATCAACAAAATGAAAAGGGAACACACTGTATGGGAGAATGTATTTGCCAATAATACATCTAATAAGGGGTTAATTTCCAAATTATATAAAGAACTTATATACTCAACACCATGAAAACAAACAACCAAATTAAAAAATGGGCAAAGGACCTGAATAAACACCTCCAAAGAGGACAGATGGCCAATAGACATATGAAAAAATGCTCAATGTCACAATCATCAGAGAGAAGCAAATTAAAGCCATAATGAGATATCACACCTGCCAGAATGGCAACCATCTATAACTCAACAAACAATAGTGATGGTGAGGATGTGGAGAAAAGGGGACCCTAGTGCAGCCACTGTGGAAAACAGTATGGACTTTCCTCAAAAAATTAAAAATAGAACTGCCTTTTGACCCAGTGATCCCATTTCTGGGAATATATCCTAAGAATCCCAAAACACCAATTTGAAAGAATATATGTACCTCAATGTTCATAGCAGCGTTATTTACAATAGCCAAGATCTGTAAACAACCCAGGTGCCCCATCAGTAGATGAGTGAATAAAAAGCTGTGGTACATTTACACAATGGAGTACTATGCAGCTGTAAAAAAGAAGGATCTCTTACCATTTGAGACAGTATGGAGGGACCTGGAGAGTATTTTGCTAAGTGAAATAAGTCAGTCAAAGAAAGACAAGTCTCTCATGATCTCACTCCTATATAGAATCTAATGAACAAAATAAACTGACAAACAAAATAGAAACGCATGGATACATGAAACAGACTGACAGCTGTCAGAGGGGGCAGGACGGGATGAATGAAAGGTGAAGGGATTAGCCAGAGAACATATATGTATAACGCATAGACACAGACAACAGTATGGTGATGGCCAGAGGGAAGGGTAGCATGGGTCTGGATAATACAAAAGAGGTGAGGTGCTGCGTTTTCAGAAGCGTGGTGGTATCATGGCTCTTATACCAGCCAAATGGGTTGTGACTACTTTGTTCTTCTTCAGTGAAGTATCACATTACAAATTATTCTGGATATATTCCCTCAATGGCTACAGCCTGATGAGAGTATAGATAACAGGTCATTTAGCATATTTGATAAATGTGATATTATAAATTCTTTTATTGTCTAAAGCATTGTTTAGTATCATGGCCACTACCACCATTCTCATCCTCATCACAATTAACATTAACACTTATCACCACCACCACCACCATGACTAACATTTACTGAGCCCTTATATTAGGCACCATGTAAAGTGTTGTCAGATAATCATCGTGACCAAGTTTTTGAGGTAGGTACTGTCATTATACCCATGTTACAGATGAGGACACGGAATAACGGAATGGGTAAAATAATTTACTCCAGGTCACACAGTTATTAAAAGATGAAAGCAGGATTTGAGCCCAAGCAGTCTATCATACTAACCTGTTATCAGGGGGCATCCATGGAACAGTAATATATGTATCTGAGGACAGCGAGTAAGGACAGCTTCTACAGACTCATCAGTCAGATTCACACAATGTCCCATATGAATTTCCTATTTAAAAATGAAGGGTAATCAAAAGAAAAAAATAGGTTTATAATAACAGTAAGAAAAAGCTTGGGACATAATCTGATACAAAAAGAACCAAATGTCTACTTGTAAGAAAAAGTCTTATAGAAAGAACTAATGTAAGTCTGCAGTAACTTGTACGGTATAGCAGCTTCATAAGTTAAATGCCCAACCATTTTATAAAGCTATTTGGCAATATCTATCAAAGCTAAAGATGAGTATACCCTAGAACCCAGCAATTCCAACTGCTGTTGTTCATTTCATAGAGAGAAACTCTTGTACATGTGTACAAGGAAACAATTTATAAATATGCCCATTGAAATATTATTTATAACGGTAAAGAAGTGGTGACTGGGTAAGTAAATGGTGGTTCATTAATATAATAGAACTAGAGGCCCGTTGCACGAAATTCGTGCACAGAGAGGGGGGGTGTCCCTCAGCCCAGCCTGTACCCTCTCCATTCTGGGACCCCTCGAGGGATGTCCGTTGCCCAGTGGGATCGGGCCTAAACAGGCAGTCAGACATCCCTCTCACAATCCAGGACTGCTGGCTCCCAACTGCTCGCCTGCCTGCCTTCCTGATTGCCCCTAACCAATTCTGCCTGCCAGCCTGATCACCCCCTAACCACTCCGCTGCCAGCCTGATTGATGCCTAACTGCTCCCCTGCCAGCCTGTTTGCCCCAACTTCCCTCCTCTGCCAACCTGGTCATCCCTAACTGCCCTCCCCTGCAGGGTTGATCGCCTCCAACTTCCCTCCCTTGCAGGCCTGGGTCCCTCTCAACTGCCCTCCCTTGCAGGCCTGGTGCCTCCCAACTGCCCTCCCCTGCTGGCCATCTTGTGGTGGCTATCTTGTGTCCACATAGGGGCAGGATCTTTGACCACATGGGGGCATCCATATTGTGTGTTGGAGTGATGGTCAATCTGCATATTACTCTTTTATTACATAGGATAGAGGCCGGGTACAGGGGTGGGGGTCAGCTGGTTTGCCTTGAAGGGTGTCCCGGATCAGGGTGGGGTTCCCTTGGGGCGTGGGGCGGCCTGAGCAAGGGGCCTGTGGTGGTTTGCAGGCCAGCCACGCCCCCTGGCGACCCAAGAGGAGGCCCTGGTATCTGAAATTTATTTTCCTTCTACAATTGAAACTTTGTAGCCTGGAGTGGAGCCAAGCCTCCTGCTTGCTCCGTGGCCAGCAGCCATTTCTGTTGGGGTTAATTCACCTTCTATAATTGAAACTTTGTAGCCTTAAGTGGAGGCCTGGGCCTGGCCAGGTCACAGATGAAAGAAATGGAGGATACAGAGTTCAAAACCACGGTTATAAGGTTTTTCAAGAATTTTCTAGAAACCGCCGATAAATTTAGTGAGACCCTCGAGGATATGAAAAAGGTATTCTAGAAGAAGAAGAAGAAGAAGAAGAAGAAGAAGAAGAAGAAGAAGAAGAAGAAGAAGAAGAAGAAGAAGGAGAAGAAGAAAAAGGAGAAGAAGAAAAAGGTAAAGATAAAAATTATGCACAACAAATACGTATCTATCAACAAGTGAATCTAAAAATCAAGGGAATAAAAAAATCTGATGAACAGAATAAACTGGTGAATATAATAGAATCAGGGGCATAGAAAGGAAGTGGACTGACAATTCTCGGGGGGAAAGGGATGTGGGGGGTGCAGGAAGAGACTGGACAAAAACCGTACACCTATGGATGAGGACAGTGGGGGGGTAAGGGTAGAGGGTGGGGTGGGAACTGGGTGGAGGGGAGCTATGGGGGGAAAAAAGAGGAACACCTGTAATAATCTGAACAATAAAGATTTATTTTTTTTAAAAAAGACTTGTATGCAAATGTCCACAGCAGTATTTATAATAGTGCAAATTGAAACAAACCGAATGTCCACCAAATGGTCAATGTAAAAACAAATTGTGTCTTATCCAGACACAGAATACTACTTAGCAAAAAAAATAAAAGGAATGAAATATTAATGCAATCAATAACATGGGTGAATCTCAAAATCATTATGCTAAGTGAAAGAAGCAAAAGAAGAGAGTAAAAAACCTAAAAGACTATATACTTCTTGATTACATTTATATAAAATTCTAGAAAAGGTAAAACTATAACGACAAAGTAAATCAGTGGTTGTTTGGGGGAAGGGCTATGGCAGGGGGCTGACTACAGGGTGATGCAAATGTTCTAATCTTTTTTTAAAATATATTTTTACTAGAGGGCCCAGTGCATGAATTTGTGCATCAGCAGGGTCCCTCTGCCTGGACTGCCAGATTGGGCCAAAACCGGCTCTCTGATATCCCCCGAGGGGTCCCAGATTGTGACAAGGTGCAGGCCAGGCCAAGGGACCCCACTGGTGCACGATAGGGGCTTGGGAGGGACACGGGAAGTTGGCCAGCCAGGGAGGGACCGCAGGAGGGCTCCAGAGCGTGTCTGTCCAGTCTTGCTCAGTCCCAGTTGGCTGGACCCCAGCAGCAAGCTAACCTACTGGTTAGAGCGTCTACCCCCTGGTGGCCAATGCACGTCATAGCAACTGGTCGACCAGTCGACTGTCTGCCCCCTGGTGGTCAGTGCATGTCATAGTGAGCATTTGAGCGGCCTTAGCATATCATTAGCATATTACACTTTGGTTGAACAGCTGACTGGTTGACTGGACACTTAGCATATTAGGCTTTTATTATATAGGATTGCTTTCAGAGAGGAAGGGAGAAGGAGAGAGAGACAGAAACATCAATGCTGAGAGAGAATCATTCATCGGCTGCCTCCTGCATGCCCCCTACTGCTGATTGGGCCCACAACCTGAGCATGCCCCTGACCAGAATCAAACCTGGGACCCTTCAGTCCACAGGATGACGCTCTATCCACTGAGCCAAACCAGCTAGGGCAAAAATATTATAATCTTAATTATGGTTACAGGAATGTATAACAATTACCAAAATTCATCAAACTGTATACTTAAAATGGGTGAATTTTATTGTATGTAACTTATAACTCAATAAAACATGAAAACTTTAAAAAATAAATTTGAATACAAAAGCAAACTGTTAAAAGAGCACATACATTATGAAACTACCATGTAAAATTTTAAAACAATATTACAGAGAGAGAAAGATAAAGTACCCAAATATACAAGGAAAGATACACAGGGATCTTCAGAATACTGGTTACCTCTGAAGGAAGAAAGCAGGAATAAATGAGGGAGGAAATTTAGATATAACATAGAATTTTTTTAAAAGAGCTGAAGGCACCCAGCCAGTGTGCTTCAGTGGTTGAGCATTGACCTATGAACCAGGAGGTCACAGTTCGATTCCTGGACAGGGCACATACCTTGGTTGCGGGCTCTATCCCCAGTAAGGAGTGAACAAGAGGCAGTCAACTGATGATTCTCTCTCATCATTGATGTTTCTATCTTTCTCTCCCTCTCCTCTCTAAAATCAATAAAAATTAAAAATAAAAACTTAAAAAAACTATAACCTGGGAAAGAAGAACCCCAAATCCTAGGACAAAAGGCTTCTAAATATATTTAGAAACAGGTTATTGAATCCAAAGACTGAACACTAATCCAAGATCTTTTTAAATGGCTGTACAATGTGGTTACTGGGGAGGGGAAACCTTTTCTTTGTTCCTGTTACACATTCTATTTTTGGAGGCCTGAAAATTAAACTGACAAAACACAGATTAGCAAGAGAGAAAAAAGACAAAGTTTATTCAGATGCATGCTCATATTTACAGACAAAGTGGCTCAAAAAAAAAAGAAAAGAAAAGGCTAGAATTTAGAGTTTATATACCATCTTAATAAGGGAAGGGCAGGGGTGGGGGGAGAAAGGACACTTTGAGAAAAACAAGAAGTATGATAGTCTTGTGACAGTTTTTGTTTATGCAATTTCTCATATGATTTCTCCAGTGATAGGAGTGACCTCAGCAGTAGGGAAGCCTTCCTTGAAGGGGGTTTGATGGCAAGTGAATCCTTTTAGAAGCTCTGCTTTCAGGCAGATGGGAGGAGGGTGGTAGTTCAAAGCTTTTCTTTTTTCTTTTTTTGTATTGGTTGGTTCTCAAAAATCTTCAGCTAAAAATAATTTTATGCCATAGTGGTGTCCTTTATGGATCCCTTCAAAGATCCAGAAAAATATGAAGGCAAGAGAATAAGTAGTTCTGGTAGAATTAATAGTCAGATATGAAAATTCTAAAGACTATTAGTTTATATTGATAAATTTTCAGTCTTCATCTAAAATAAGACTATCCTTAAATATGTTAGAAGCTAAAACTTCTGGAAAGTAAGATGTTTCATTAGAAGTAAAATGGGTGTTTGTTTGCTTTTTTTAAAGATTTTTTAGAGAGGAAGGGAGAGGGAGGGAGATAGAGAAACATCAATGTGAGAGCGTAATATGCATTGGCGGTTGCCTCCTGCATGTCCCCTACTAGATATTCAACCCACAACCTGGGCATGCTCCCTGACTGGGAATCGAACCAGCAACCTTTTGGTGCATGGGACAACGCCTAACCAAATGAACCACACTGGCCAGGGCAATAGGTTTTTATTTTAAAATACACTTTATCTCCTACTTTACCAATTTTTCTTTACTCTGGGAAGAAAGAGTTGGAGACCCCAAAAATTTATGGAAATACCTAATTGATAATGGTCATCTGCTAGGTTTAAAAAATAATTTCTGAGGATATAAGAAGTTTATTAGCATCATCTTTATAGATATTTTTACGTTACCTCTAATTTCTTGGCACAAGGTCCACTAACAAGCGCAACCACACCATTGTCAGATACCTAAGCAAAGGGAAAAAGCAACACAGCACATAAATGGGACAAAGTAAAATTTTCTAAAAATTGTTAATCTTTTAGATATAACTTTATTGCCTCCCATTCAGCAAATATGTGTTTTAGCTACATATACCCTCCACCCTTACTTAAAATAACCGAGCAGAATGTGCCAAATTATACTGCAATTATTTAACCACCAAAGCATGAAGTAGTCAACAATTTCAATAAAAGTTATTATGTTCTTCTAATGAGTCACTGAAAATACATTGGGAAAACACATGCAACCTCTATATTTCAAGTCTATATTTCATTTACCTGCGTAGCTGAAAAATCGACAGACTGCAGAAAAAAGCAGTTTTCTCCTAGTGCACGTAAGGACACATCAGTAATACCTAAGCAGCCACCTAAATCAATGACCTTTAGCAGCCGGCAATTGCGCGCAAGAGCAAGGACTCCTTCATCAGTGAGACTGCAGCATCTTTTCAAAGAAGCTTCATGCAGGTATGCACAAGATGAAGCCACAGCTTTTATTCCTGGGGAAAACACAATTATGTATCAATGAGCTATAAATGTATATAGATGAGAAATATGACTGATTTTCATTTAACTGATCACTAGTACTGATATATCTACTTGTATGACAGCCCTTTCAAAATAGTTCATCTGTGAGGATATACTTATTTATCAGTGACGCTGCCATTATTTAAGTCTTTGGACTGTTTCAGGAATTCTTACACAGCCTGTAGTATATTCTTCAGAATATCTGCCATTAATGGTCAGCTTTTAGGATATATCCAAGCTATTCAGAACCATATTAAGTAATTAAGTAGTACATGATTCTTCTTTTTGTTAAAACAAAAGTTTTAAAGTAATAAAGTCAATTTTCTTGTGGCCTCTGAAGAAAAATCAAAGTTAAATTGCCCAATGTCTTAAGTAATGTTTCCATGCTTATCCTTAGGAATCATACCTGTCTATGCATTCCCTCTCCCCTCTTTGACTCTGCCCTTTTCTACCACCATGCTCCTTCTCTGTTAGCATGGACCAATCTTACTAATTAAACTGATGCAAATGCACACTGGAGACTGGTACATGATAATGTGCCACATAAATAAAAGAGTACTTCAGGATCCTGTGCCCTTCATTCCACTGTGAAAAGATAACTTTATGGGCTAAATACACAAAATAGAAGATGGTAAATGTATGTATAGGTCATTTTTATTGTTTTCATATCTTAAGAAAGAACTTTTCTTTTATTCATCATTGTACAGAATAAAAGTTCTTTTTAATGAGTCATAATTTGTATAAACATTTAAAAACTTACGCTTCTTTGCAATTTTTTTTTTTTTTTTTAACGTGAGTGGTGGGGGAGAGTCTTCCATTTTTGCTTTCCATCTTCCTGGTTCCTCCTCGCCTCCCCCCACCCCCCACCCCCACCTTAGCAATGGGTTCTTGATTTTTTTAAAAAATATATTTTATTGATTTTTTACAGAGAGGAAGAGAGTTAGAAACATTGATCAGCTGCCTTTTGCACACCCGCTACTGGGGATGTGCCCGCAACCAAGGTACATGCCCTTGACGGGAATCGAACCTGGGACCTTTCAGTCCGCAGGCCGATGCTCTATCCACTGAGCCAAACCGGTTTCAGCTTCTTTGCAATATTTTTATAATCCTAACTTGCTAACTGAGATGATTGCAAAATATAGTCAACAAAATAATCAACCCACAAAATTTTCCAGAAACTTAGCCAAGTCCCTCTTTCTTATAGGAAAGGAAAAGGTAAAAAATCCTATTTTGAAAAAAAATTATAAAAGTCCACTAATTCATCTCTCTAAAAAATCCACTAATTCATGTAATAATGACACTGAAAAATGCAGTTGTCTGGCTATAGTTAAAAGCTATGCATTGTACAGACTAATAGGAGAGTTGCCTGGTAAGTTTAAACTGATGATAACTTAATTTTCTGTTGTAATATTGCATCCAAAAAGCCTTAAAGTATGAACTGGTCATTTCTTCTTCCACTGTATCAGGCAAAATATTTAAAATATAGAGGTATCCACCCATGTTTATTTTAATAGTGACTTGCCCAGTGTGTTTCTTATCTTTCAGCACTGCTTATAAGCAAGAATTCTAATTTGGATTCTTTATCTTAGTTTGAATATTTTTGTTGATAAACATAGTTTCTATTTCTTTGACATATTCATACTTTCTTTTGACATATTTCCCCCTTTTTTTGTTCCTAAATTATACCAGATGGTGAATATTAATCTGCCAATTCATTCAATGTTAATAAACATACCTTCTGTAGTTATAGAAACTCTGTTTTCTTTTGAGGAATTTAAATTTAATTTCTTCAGTTTTCTGCAGTTACCCAGGTGCAGCAGAGCAGTATCTGAAATATCACAGCTCTGTAGATCTAGAGTCTGGACTTCAGGATGTAAAATCTGGAACAAATACATGATTTTGAAAAACATTTTTCCTACAAATATAAACGTCTATTCCATATTCAGTGTTTTGGGGGTCATAACAGACAACTGGAGGATGGAAAATTCAGCAAGGAATATAGACCATGTCTGTGTGAAGATAGATACATAAAGCAGGAAAAAAACAACAACAAAAAAACCAAGCCTAGCTCCCACTGGAGGCGCACCTTCTAGTGCTTCTAATGTCTTCATAGGAACAAAAAGAACTGCTGAGAATACAGGGGTGGGTACAAAGTCCCACTCGACCTGAGAAGCAGAATCTGCATGGTGGAGATGCTTATTCTCTTCCAGTAGTTCCAGCCTGTTATTAGACATTCTAGCTATGCGTCTCTCACTTACCAAATACTTATAGAGTACTAATACTGCTTATCTGGAACATTTACCTCCTTCATTCTTATTTTTGGGACCTAGTACAAACATACCCAGTATTACTGAATATTCACGTGAGGGCAACAAATAGCAGATTCATTTCAAAGCATTCTGAGCTCTCTCTCCGGAAATATTTTCCTTTACTTTTTTCCAAAATAGAAATGGCTTTACTTTTCTGAATATAAAAGTAATGTGTTATTATTGTGAAACATTCAGACAATTTAGAAAAATTATACAAATGATAAGAATAAGTATTTCTATTTATTGGACTCTTATCAGGAAGGGTACTAAGTGTGCTGTATACATTGTCACTTAATATTCTGTCTCTTGTTCTCTCTCTCACACACGCACATATACATACACCCTTAAGAGACTGGTCACTGCCCTTTTATTAACGAGGGAATTGAGGCATCCAGAGCTTAAACAGCAACACAAACTACACAACCACAAAAGGAGCAGAGCTAGGTTTGGAAACCAGTTCTTCCTAATTCCAAAGACCATGTTTCTAACCACTACAACTAAAGTTACCCATAGTACCAATACCCAAAGAAAAACATAAGAGTAGTTTTCATGTTTTTTGAGTAAAAAAAAAAAAGCCTTTGAGGAAAAATGAGATCAGATCATATATACTTATGAGCACTTTTTACAAAAATAATTATGGTTGCATACTATTCCATAGCTCATTAAATGCATCTTATATGGCAAAACGCTAAGTTGTACATTTAGGCTGATTTAGGAAGCAATAAAGTTACTTTGTTTATATATCTACATTAATAAAAGAGAAACATGCAAATTGACCATCACTCCGCTATGCTACCAGCCAATCAGGAGTGAGTATGCAAATTAACCCAACAAAGATGGTGATGCCCATAGTGGCCAGGCGATGCTGGGGCTGCTGGGGGCCAGATCGGAGACACAAACCCGCAGGCCCAGTGTGGGGCTGTGCTGGGGCTGCTGGGGGCCGGATCTGAGACAAAAACACACAGGGAGGCCAGCACCCAGCAGCCCCAAGCCCTGCCATGGCGGCGCTGGGGTTGCTGGGGGCCGGATCAGAGACACAAACCCACAAGAAACCTGTGGAAAGGGAGATAAACTATCATAACTTTATCTCCCTTTCCACAAGATGAGAAAACTGACCCTGGTTTATTTAGTGACATGGCCCACACCTTTCTACAAGCACAGGGTATGTTATGACCACTCCCAGGAAGGTCTGGTCAGAATACCGCCTCCAGGGAATAATGCTACTGTGGCAAATCATCTAAGACAGGAAGCAAGCTTTTGTTGGGTTTATTCTGAAGGTCAGAAAACATGCCACCCCAACATATGCTGTGTTGTTATATTGATAATCTTGAGCTGTAGATGCTTGAAAAACAGCAAATGCATGCAGAGGCTTTCACTGAAGTCTCCTGATCTGCCTAAAATTGGACCCCCCAAAAGGAGCTTAAATGTCATAGGTCCCCTTGACGGGAGAAGTGTCATCAGACAGAGAAGACTGACTCCTGTCACAGGACAGGAGAATAGAAGTTGACATCACACCCAAACTTTGTTACAAACTATTCCACCCCGCCCCCTTCATCTTTCCAAAAAATCATTTACTCTCCTCTAAGAGGCCTACATCTCCCGTCCCCTTTCCCTAGGAAGAAGGTATTTAAATCTGCATTCTAAGCCACCTTGGGGAGTTACTCATTTTTCCCTGGGATCTCCCACATATACATGAGGTACACATGTTAATGAACTTTTGTTTTTCTCTTGGTGATCTGTTGTTCATTACAAGAGCCCCCACCAAGAACTCAGAAAGGTAGAGGAAAACTATTTTTCCTCCTTCATAATTCTATCTCGGGAACTCAAGTCCCCAGCTGAACAATGAGGTTGGTTCAAGTTCCAAGCAGTCCTGGCTGATGGGAGGGAAGCTTCTAGGGAGAAATCAATGATATTGGCATCAAAGTGGGACGGAGGGCACACGCATGGTTGCTGGTGGGAGTTTAAAGTGGTTCAACATTAAAAATCAAGAAGGGAGGAACCAAGATGGCGGCATAGTTAAACAACTAATCTGCTGCCTCACACAACAATTTCAAAAACACAACTAAAAGACAAAAACGTCTACCACCCAGAACCACGGGAAAGCTGGCTGAGTGGAAGACTGACAACTAAGAACAGAAAGGAGCACAATCGCTGAAAAGCTGAGGTAAGGAGGCACGCGAATCGGGCCGGCGGCGGGCGGCTGGGTGCGCGGCTTTTCTTCAACCCGCAGGGAGACAAGCTCCCGATCACTCTGAAATCCAGTTTCTGGGGACACTCGGGGGACCCAGACACCTACGGGGAGAAGCTGGACTCTCGGCCATCGGGTCGGAAAGTGAGAGTGACTTTTTTGCGGTGGTGCGCCCAGCAATCATTGTTTACTGCGCTGGACCGTAGGGCACAGGGACTTGGAAACGGGAAAGGCAGAGACGGCTGACGGCAGCCATCGTCACTTGGCCACGCCCCAGCCTAGTGACGCCCTGAGACCCCGCCCAGCCCTGAGGCCCCGCCCTGAGGCCCCGCCCCGCACATTCTACAAACCCGCCCAGGCTCCACACAGCGGCTTTTACATATAAATGGTCTGTTCTGTGGCAGCTTAACCAACTGCAGCTCCAGTCAGACTGCTCCAAAACCGCCCAAGCAAAGGAGGAGAAAACTAGCCCTTGCTGTAGCTCCTGCTGGGGGACACACAGTACACAAGGGTACACCAAGAGTGTCCACCTCAAGTAACTGGGAGGCTGACCCGTTGAACCAATAGGACACCTAGTACACAAAACTACCCTACCAACTCAGGGAAGCAGAGAATATGAGAAGGCAAGGAAACAGATCACAAACCAAAGAAATGGAGGAAAACAAGCGATTGGACATAGAGTTCAAAACTACGGTTATAAGGTTTTTCAAGAATTTCATGGAAAAGGCCGATAAATTCCATGAGGACCAACTAGAAATTAAACATACACTGACTGAGATAAAAAATATTATACAGAGACCCAAAAGCAGACTAGAGGATTGCAAGAATCAACTCAAAGATTTGGAATACAAAGAGGCCAAGGACACTCCTCCAGAGAAGCATGAAGAGAAAAGAATTCAGAAAGCTGAAGATAGTGTAAGAAGCCTCTGGGACAACTTCAAGCGAACCAACATCAGAATTATGGGGGTACCAGAAGAAGAGAGAGAGCAAGATGCTGAAAACCTATTTGAAGAAATAAGAACGAAAACTTCCCCCACCTGATGAAAGAAATAGACTTACAAGTCCAGGAAGCGCACAGAACCCCAAACAAAAGGAATCCAAAGAGGACCACACCAAGACACATCATAATTAAAATGCCAAGAGCAAAAGACAAAGAGAGAATCTTACAAGCAGCAAGAGAAAAACAGTTAGTTACCTACAAGGGAGCTCCCATACGATTATCAGCTAATTTCTCAACAGAAACCATGCAGGCCAGACGGGAGTGGCAAGAAGTATTCAAAGTGATGAATAGCAGGAACCTACAACCAAGACTACTCTACCCAACAAAGTTATCATTCAGAATTGAAGGGCAGATAAAGACCTTCACAGATAAGAAAAAGCTAAAGGAGTTCATCACCACCAAACCAGCATTATATGAAATGCTGAAAGGTATTCCTTAAAAAGAGGAAAAAGAAGAAGAAAGATAAAAATTATGAACAACAAATACATATCTATCAACAAGTGAATCTAAAAGTCAAGTGAATTAAAGTGGTTCAACATTTTTGGAGGATGATTTGGCAAATTCGATAGAAATGTTCAAGATACATCCAAGAGTCTTCTTCTAGGAATTGCATCTGCTGAGATAAAGCACAAGTGCATAAGCCCTGGTCAGAACCCAGGATGCTACTGCGGGCTCCCCTTCCATGATAGGAAAACCTGGGAACAATCTGCATTTTTAGGACAAGGTGGAATCTATACTAATAAAAGGGTAATATGCTAATTAGACTGAACATCTTCCGGACGACCTTCTGGATGTCCTTCCGGACAAAGCCATGTTGGTGGGGCCAAGGCAGAGGAGGTTAAAGGCGATCAGGCAGGCAGGGACCGGCAGGGGAGAGCAGTTAGGGGGATCAGGCCGGCAGGCAGGTGAGCGGTTAGGAGCCAGAGGTCCTGAGGGGTCCCAGATTGGAGAGAGTGCAGGCCGAGCTGAGGGGACCCCCCCTTCCTGTGCATGAATTTTGTGCACCAGGCCTCTAGTGCTGTATATAACTGTTGACTTTTTAGGTTATGATGAGCATACTCGTATGCTTTCCTAATTATTACTTCCTTGAGATTAATACCAGAGGCAAATGTTAATTATGTGAGGTGATGGAGATACTAACTAACCCTATTGTGGAACTCATTTTGCAATAAATAAGTGTATCAAATCAGCACGTGTTTCACACTTTAAATTTACACGACATTATATATTAATTATATCTCAGATTTACCAGAAGTAAAATTGTTGCGTCAATGGTAAGCAAAATTTTAGGACTTTTGATAGTGCTAAACTGTCCTCCTAAAAGGCTTTTATCATTTCCACTCTCATCAGCAGAAGATAAAAGTGACAGTTCCCCACACTATTGCCAACACTGGGTATTACTATTTTAAGTTTCTGCCAAACTGAAAGACAAACTGCGACTTTTATTTCTAATGAGTTTAAATATCCTTTTACTTGCTATTAGTGATTTATATTTCTTTCCTTTGAGTATTTTATGATTCTTCTATTTTAGTATTTGTTTTGATTTTTCTTATTGGTTTGTGGGAATTCTTTATGTTAAAAAAATAATAGAATTTCATACATATTGCAAATATTTTTCCTAGTTATGTGACTTTGCTTTTTTTTTTTTCCTTTTTGTAATAAAGAAGATCATATTTTGATGTAATCAAATACATAGATCTTTTTCTTCTTGGTTTCTAACTTTAGTGATTTGACCAAGAACTGCAAAGCAAAAAAGTTTTATTTGGGGTCCTTAGGAATTGCAATTCTGATACTACAAATTAGGGTAGAAATTCAACTGTGTTCTGAGGGGAAAAGAGAGAATTTATGAAGACAGAAAGAGTGGCACTGCCAAAGGGGTGACACAGTTGTTTTAATAGAGTTGTGATTGGTGCTGTTAAGCAGACCTACACTATGCCATCTACCGTATACATGATTGTTGCCTTGTCTATTGCTAGGTGAAAATTTTATTTCTTAATAGAGAGTTCAGTGATGCAGAGCCAGTTCCATTTGTGGTTCAGCCCAGTTCAAAAGTTCCTTTTCACGTGTGTGTGGGGTGTTAGCTCAGCTTCTTGGAGACCTTTAGATGGCTCTCTTGACAATATCAACTCCATTTTGCTGTTTTTCTTTCACAGTTCCCCCTTTAGATCGAGATTTTTCCTTATAAAGTATCAATGATCAATCATTAGGAAGCATCCCTGGTCCATCACTGAAAAAGCAACATGGATCCCGTCTACCAGGAAGGCTCATTCCCAGTATGTCATGTCCCATGTAGGAGAAAAAGTAGTTTCCTGAGTGTACAATAGGAGAGTTTATGGCCACATTTGAGCAACAAGGAGGCTAATTGGAAACTGAGCTAAGTCACATATTCTTCAGATTAAAAGTTCTTTGTAGAGGTGGTCTTGGTCAGGGTTTATTCGTTGTAACATCTCTGGGCATTGGGCTACTATTATTCTGGTAGTGGCTGTTAGTCATTGTTCAAGGCACCCAAAAAGGTAGTGAACAGTATAATCACAAAAACCAATATGGTCAAGGCCTGAAATATAGAACAAATCCAGGCTCCTATTCCTGCAGGCTAGCTAGATAAGTCTGTCTAATCTCAGTTTATAGGATAATGTTCTGCCTATTTTAGGATTTTACATATTTTTTCAGAACCTCAAGCTGTTGTATCACTTCACCTGATTTGCTGACACAGAAACAACATTCTTCTCCAAATAGCCCACAAGTACCACCTTGTGGGGTGGCTAAGACATCTAGGGCCCTGGTTTTGTAGTACTACCTCTGCCAGACTGTCAATCATTTCTTGTTGTTTTTCAAGGGCAATTACAGTAGTGTTCTACATTGTGCTACAAAAATATAAAAGTTTCTGATAGGCTTCTAACTCAGCTACTCCAAACTAAGGGGAAAAAGCTCTAGCATAGGAATGCCCAAAGCCTCACTTATCTATTATGGGGTTTCAGGGGGAGAGAAGACCCCAAATCCCAGTTCTATTTGGTTTGTTTTGGTCGAAGTTTATAGACCAAAGAGCCTAGACTGGGGATAATGGCAGAAAAATGAAGACAGCATCTTCCTGGTGACAGCATCAGGTACTAACATAACAATATCATATCCACTTCACCATTGGGTTGGCAAGGTGACATATATTGGATCACACATAAGAAACATCCAGTGCCCTCAAGTGAGAGCATGTAATTAGGCCCTTCAACCCAGATCTGAGGGGAGAATTAAGTCCTATTTCTGAGACAGGGACTGCATATCCTTTGTATGTTGGATAATCATAATAGTCATTAATGCAGAAGACATTAAAGTCATCATACATAAGAATAATTAAAAGAGCAACTGAGTTTTCTACATATTTGTGTCAGAATTAAAAGATTCTCATGGATTTGGTTGTTCCTAGTTATTTTCCACCAAATACCAGATTTTTTTTATCTTGACCCCAAGAGTGAGAGAATATATGATTTCCAGGTTTGAGTGGTGTTATTTCCTGAATTTCCCCATATTAGAGAGACATTGTAAGAAGTAACATTGTAGTCACTTAAGCCTCATCAAGGTGTGAACTCATGGTCATCTGAATCATGCAAAACACTGAAGTTATACATTTTTAAAGGGACAAACCCAGTATTCTGCCTGAACCATTTATATTTTCAAAATAGTTAGATAAGTTATAAGTCCAGATTGTATTTATGGGTATTCCCTTATAGGTAGGGAAGACCTTACTACAGATAGATTTGGCTACAGGAAGGTTAAATAATACATATATCCAGTTAGATTTTGTAAGCTTTCAAGGCCTGGTCCAGGGTATTAGGAGAGCTATCTACATCTGTTTCAATCTAGAATGAAAATTCTAGTTGTGGTTTTGGATTATTTAAGAATTTTCAGCTTAAGATCTCCAATAGGCTGAGAGGACCATTCAGGTGTGGATGTCCTTTTTAAATGAGAAACATGAATCCATGAGTCAGTACTCTTAAGTTCAGCATCACAAGAATCAGTAAAAATTGTGCTGCATTACTAACCTGATATGCTCCTTTCCATTGGGTGTGAAGGGCATCTTTATGGAGATGGCATTTCCAACAGACATAATCCCCGAGTTGGAGATAATGATGTAGATCTTCTCCTGGGAGCACACTATGAAAATTTTGCTCTATGAGTTGTTATTCTTAAGAGCCCCTATAAGTTCCTACAGTAGAGCAGGTCTCCTTTTGGCTGGTGCATACATTCATTGACCTAATTTGATGGGTCTGCCAATAATAATTTCAAAATGATTCAGCCTATGTTTACCGAAGGGAGTAGACCTTGGGTTGAGCAATATCAAGGGAGAGCGCTATGCCAAGGAATATTAAAGGTCTCTATAAGTTTTGCCATTTTGAGGTTTTAAAATTTTATTTTATTGATCTTTTAGAGAGAAATACCAATTTATTATTCCCTTTATTCATTGGTTGATACTTTTTTTTAAAACAGTGATTCTTTTGTATGTTTCTTAAAATAAATTTTTACTGATTTCAGAGAGGAAGGGAGAGAGAGAAATATCAATGATGAGAGAGAATCATTGATCAGCTGACACCTGCACATCCCACACTGGGGATGGAGCCCACAACCTGGGCATGTGCCCTTGACTGAAACCGAACCTGGGACCCTTCAGTCCGCAGGCGGACACTGTAACCACCGAGCCAAACCAGCTAGGGCTCATTGGTTGATTCTTGTATGTGTCCTGACTGGAGATCAAACCCCAACCTTGGCATATTGGGACAATGCCCTAATCAACTAAGTGACCCGGCCAGGGTGTCATTTTGAGTTTTTATTATCCTGTTAGTCCATTTTGAAATTGACCAATGCAACTGATGTCAGTGGCATTTCTTGATCAAAGTTCATTTGAAATGTAATCTAAAAGAGGCTTTGGGTCAATTAAGGTGACTGAAAAAACTGGCATAGTTATGGATGAGTCCATAGACAAGTCCTCTTGAAAGTCATTAGTTAGAAGCTTAAGATGTAAGAATATTTCCCCCTTTCGAAAGAAGAAAATATGGGCTTTATGAGCTTCAAGAAAATCTTGTCCTAGGAGATGAATAGGGGCAGAAGAAACTAAAAGAAACTGATGAGTTCCTTGAAAAGGTCCAACTTGAAAAAGAATTGGAAGGAATTGGGAGACAGTCATAGATCGACTGGAAACTTCCACCATTTGTATGGTTTCGGTACTCCAAGAAAGAGAAATGGAGGCTAGTAGGGTTAAAAACTGATAAGGTGGCTCCCATATCCATCATGGCCCTAGTTTCTTCATTCCCAATAGATCAATTTTTCCTAAGGAATCAGTTAAGAGCATGGGGAAAACCCTTTTTTGATTATTAGAGCAGCACTACTGCTAATAAAACTTTGATTGAATCCCTGAGGGGGATTCACAAATTCTATGGGCTGTAGGCCTTTTGAGCTCCAAACAATCTTTTTTCCAATAACTAGGCTTTTTGCAATAATTAAAAACCACTTTTGCCTGGTCGGCATGGCTCAGTGGTTGAGCATCAACCTATGAACCCAGAGGTCATGGGTTCAATTCCTGGTCAGGGCACGTGCCCAGGTTGCGGGCTCGATCCCGTGTGGGGTATGCAGGAGGCAGCAGATTAATGATTCTCTCTCATCATCGATGTTTCTATCGATGTTTCTCTCTCCCTCTCCAAAATAAAAATTAAAAAAAAACAAACAAAAGATGAATATAAAAGCACTGAGGTATCTTCATTGGCTTCATCTATGCTGGAGCATTGCGTAAAACTTTTTCAAATCTATCATAGCAATAAAAAACAATTTCATCGTGTTTTTTAACACATTTAAAATTTTTCTTTCAATCAGCAACTCGAGGAAAAGCATCGGTATCTTTTCATGAAGTTGTTTAGCCAGCTTTGAGACTTCATGCATGGCCTCTTATCCTAGATGGGAGAAGTTGTTCATAGGGTCTTTTCATCCACCTTGTTTATCCATTCTCTAGCATGTCCTTCTCCTACTAGCATGTGGATAAGCTGGCATAGGTCACAGAACCCTGGCTCATATGTTTGGACAGTAAGCAGAAATTCTCTAACAAACCCAATGGGGTTTTCTTTGGGATAAGAAAAAATTTTAGTAATGGTATGGAGCTCAGCTTTAGTCCATGGGATATAAGAAATAAGGGTCTGTCATCCTGGGCCAACCCATCCAATGGCTTAACTTTAAATGGGGTGGTAGGAGCAGGGGGCGCATCTAATGGAGACTCAGTTTCATCACTATGAAAAGGGAGATCAGCGAGTGAAGGATAAAGAGGGAAAGGAAAGGCAGGCAGCAAAGGAGCACCCAGTGTAGATGAGACATCAGAAGAACATTTAAAAGTTTCTCTAAGTTTAGTAAGCCTCTGAGATAACTCAGAATTTGCACTGTTGATTTAGAATTTGTGTTTTGAAGAGAAGCAATTTTTGAATCACTTGTATGTTTGGAGGTCTCAAAATGCCAATTACAATATACTTCCTATAATAGCAATTTTCAACCTTTTTCATCTCATAGCACATTTAAACTAATTACTAAAATTCTGCAGCACACCAAAATATATATTTTTTGCCAATCTGACTAAAATAATAGGTATAATTTTGATTCATTCATACCCAACAGCTATTGTTGTATTGGCTGTTGTCATCTTTTTATTTGATAATCTAAGGCGAAAGTGGTAACGGCCCCTGATTAGTCAGGTATTGCATGTTTTAAAAATTCTTGTGGCGCACTTGTTGAAAATTGCTGTCCTATAAGGGTGCGTAGTTTTGGAGCCTTTCCCAATTTACCATGCAGATAGACTAAGTTAGGGATTTAAAAAGTGCCCCAACTTGGCCAGTTTAACTGTAAATTATCCCAGGTAATTATGGTTCAGCAAGACAGAACTTTGCAAGATGCGGAGGGCCTGTAATTTCATACACAGCTTCAGCACAAGTTCCAGAAGGTAGGTAATTCAGCAGCTGAACTTCCCATTTTTTTTCAAAAAATAAGCCCTCACTAGATAGGCACTTTATGTCCCATAGGGAGGTGGGGGGGGGAAGCCCATAAGAGAGGAGGCCCAAATAGAGCCTGAACCTCAACCAAGGTGGGAGATTCTGATCCAGGAGGACTTGCCACAATGATCCGGGACCACTGGGAAGACGACAGAGTGCAGTGGGCTCTTTTTGGTACCTTACTCAAATCCATGGAGGCACTGAAAGGAGAGGTAAGTCACTCTGAATCCCACTTTTTGACACCATGTAATGTCAATTAATTTTTACCAAGAACTGCAAAGCAAACAAACTTTACTTGGAGTCTTTAGAAATTGCAATTCTGGACACACAGATTTGGGTAGAACCCCAATTGTGTTCCAAGGGGGAAAGAGAGAGAGTTTATAAACACCGAAAAAGGGGGACTTCAAAGGGATTACGCAAATTGTTTTGAAAGAGCCGTGACTGGTATTGGCAAGCGAACTTATACTGTGCTATGCATAATTGATTGCTGATGTCTTTCCTTAAATGAAAATTTTATTTCTTAATAGGGAGTTCAGTGATACAGAGCCAGTTCCAGAAACTGTAGCAGGATGTAGCCATTTGCGGTTTAGCCCACTTCAAAAGTTCAACTTCATATGGAGGGGTTGTGTTAGTTCAGCTTCCCGGAAGCCTCTGGCTCCATTTTAGATTGCTCTCTTGACAATATTAACCCCATTTTGCTGTTTTTCTTTCACAGTGCCATGTTAACAAAGACCTTCTCCCTCCAGGGACTATAAAAAGATTCAGAAACCATTTCAAAAAGAGCTATCCAAAGATGTGTGCAACTTTGCAACAAAAGTTAGATCTAGTTTCATGAGCAGGACTCTTAAAAGGATGGGGAATAGTGGAGAGCACCAAGGAAAATCATACTTTTGTTTTTTTTCTCTCATTCATCCCCTTAGCCCATTTTTATTCAGGTGAAATTAAGTTTAACTGAATATTAAAGATTGCCATAAAAAATGTAAGTCAGTGAAATATAGGTGAAAGGAATAGAACAAAATGGGGATGGTGGTGAAGAGAGGAATCTCACCAGTTTTCTGCAGAGTCATAATGTTTCATCTGAGAGCCACACATAAATTATATATCCCACAGAACCATCAACAGTAAGAACTTGATGTTATTCTACCTCCATAGAGTCAAGTAGACCTCAACACGAAAATGTCTTTGTTCAAATGCAAACTAACACAAAGAAAATAAAGCATTAAAAGTACAACAGGCTGATGCAGAAGAAATGCTAAGACACACTGAAGCGCAGTTACAATGTGAAGTCCCAGTCGTATGCTGGAGTGCTAACATCAGAGTTTGCTTCCTTTTGATCACAGGCTGGAGGGGGGGGAATGTGTGGTAAAGACATCAATTTGTACAGTAGTGCCCCACTATCTGCGGTTTCACTTGCCATAGTTGCAGGTACCCGTGGTCTTCCATGGTCCAAAAATATTAAATGGAAAATTCCAGAAATAAAGAATTCGTAAGTTTTAAGTTGTGCGCCGTCCTAAGTAGCATGATGAAACCCTGCACTGTCCTACTCCATCCTGCCTGGGATGTGAATCATCCCTTTGTCGAGCGTATCCACACTCGGGCGTATACACTACCTGCCCCTTAGTTACTTGGTAGCCACCTCAGTGATCAAAATGACTGCCATGGTGTTGCAGTGCTTGTGTTCAAGTAACCCTTATTTTACTTAATAATGGCCCCAAACCCAAGAATAGTGTAGCTGGCCAATCAGATATGCCAAACCGAAGCCATAAAGTGCTCCCTTTATGTGAAAAGGTATATACATATGTGGCAAAACATGGTATATATAAGGTTCAGTATTATCCACAGTTTCAGGCATCCATTGGGAATCTTGGAATGTATCCCCCACAGATAGGGGGGACTACTGTAAGTTTTAGTCTCTGTACACAGTGATGATGGTTACAACCCCAGAAACTCTAACTTACCATCCCCCTTACCCCCCTCCACACACACACACACACACACACACACACACACACACACACACACAAACACATAAGGGACTTTGGAAAACTGTCCTGGGGAAGGAAGGCAGGGGAGGGGAACTTTTTTTTTTTTTTCAGTATCTTTCCTGTTTTGATTCTTATCTGCCTTCTTTCTTTTCCTCTTTCTCTTTTCTTCCCTAATTAAAATAATAATAAAGTTCTCTTTTTTGTTTAAATATATTTTTATTGATTTCAGAGAGGAAGAGAGAGGGAGAGAGAGATAGAAACATCAATGATGAGAGAGAATCATTGATTGGCTGCCTCCTGCACGCCCCACACCGGGGATCAAGCCCACAACCTGGTTCATAGGCCGATGCTCAACCACTGAGCCATGCTGGCTGGGCAAAGTAAAGTTCTCTTAAAAAGACCCCTTCCCCCACCCAAACACACACACACACACACACACACACACACACACACACACACACACACACACACACCTGAGGCTCAATGTCAGAAAGAGTGGCAATGCTAGAATTTTAATTCAGTGGGGGGGGATGAGGACAAATATGTGATACCTTAATCAATAAAGTAATTAAAAAAAAGAATTTTAATTCAGGTTGTAGACCCTTACTATATTTACTACCTTAGAGAATAGCCAATTTTAGCTTAGTTGTAGGGAGGGGAGTAAGTGTAAATTAGTAGGAGTGAGGTATCCAGAAGAGAAATGAGAAGAGTTTAGAAGAGTGACCTTTAACTGCTGGTTGTTATCCATGAATGGATAAAATCAATTTAGTAGGCTGTGGTCAACATTTTTAAAGGAGATAAGTGATAACAGAATAAGATAGAGAATATCCAAGTATAATGCACACAGTATTGATAGGTCCTGTGACTTTAAGCCAAATGACATACAATGAAATCAATTTTATAGGCTAACTGATATAAACAAGAGTTAAGTTCCTATGGCATCTCATCAACATTATAACAAAATGATGTTATTGGAGGGCCTGCTGTACTGTTACAGGTAAGTGTGGTTTGTGTACTAGAGTCACGATGTAACATATTTCTTAGTGTGAATCTTTTTTTTACCACTTACTTATTTACCCTGCATTTAATGTTTTACTCTTTCCAGCTTTATTATGGTATAATTGATCAAAAAGTTTAAAACTTTTAAAGAACATGAAGATCAAGATGCTGGTACTATGAAGACAAAGGAAGTAACTGAAAAATGGGAGAAGAGATTTTTTAGAACTATTACACATGAACATTTTGGTTTTCCTGAGAAAAAAAAAAAGAACCCTGTTGCTTTATTATATCTTAAAAGTATTATTAATCCTACTATATACCATTGCTCCAGAAATCTGAAACCATATCCAAACAGTAAAATATAATATGCTTGCTTTATAGTTGTATATACTCTTACCTCACTTATATTTGAATCTGTTATCTGTCCCTGCAGGCTCATCATTCTAATCAATCTATCTTTTATGTTGGGAGGCAAAGGCTTAATGTCTGTGATATATCTGGAAATATTCTTCGTGAAGCACCAAAGGCATCTGAAATACAAATGTGATATAGTAAATTATACTGTACCCGTACTGAGTCTTAACATTTATTTAATGCTGTTTATTAGCACTTAGTCCTTTCATAGAGAGTACATTTAAAAATTTTATTTTTCAATTACAGTTTACATTTAACATTGTTTTGTATTGATTTCAAGTGTATAGCAAAGTGGTTAGATAATTATATACTTTACAAAGTGTTCCCCCCAATATTTCCAGTATTCCCCTGGCACCATACATAGCTATTACAACACTGTTGAAGAGAATGTATATCTTATACTAATATTTACAGCTGAAGATTCCAAAGCTTAGTCTGTGCTCAGTGACGGACAAGTTTTTCTTCATCTTAGGAAAGTGATTTTTAACTGCTGTGATTTTTAACATTTTCTCTTGCACACCTCACTTACTAAAATGCGTTCAAAATGGCCAAAAATAGTGTTTTTTCTAAGTCAGTCTCTCTAATTCCTAAGACACAAGATTTCAGTCCCATATTCCTAAGTAAGCATTAAACTAGGGCCTACTAATTGAAAAGTTTTATCTGTTAATCCATCAAGCTTGTTTTCACTATTTTTATTAAAAATTATGCAGATAATGAAATCATTAGAGAAACTATAACCACAGAGATTCCACAAATAGTACAAATTATATAGAAAACAAACTTAGTGCCAGAATTGTATATGCTTAGAGTTATCAGAGCAGGCAACCACCAAGACCCATGTGAAATTCCAACTATATGAGGAACCCATACTTTAAACAAATAAATGTAAATCTTACTTAATTTCTGCCTACAAATACCCCCACATATACATAATGATACATTCATGAATAAATGTGGTCATTCACTTGAATTTTTTTTAGTGTAATCTATTTTTTCTTTTCCTCTTTGGGTAGTCTCTGTCTTTCCCTCTTATCCTTCCCTCTTTCATTAGTTTAATTCTTCATGCTAAATTAGTGTACATTCTTTCATATTTTTCTCTGTGCTTGTACAGACATGCACATACTCACACATACACTTAAAGGGTGAGAGGAGGATCATAGTTTCCTAAAATGTCAGCATTCTATACTCACTTTTCTATACCTTATTTTTTTTTTTTTTTTAAATATATTTTATTGATTTCTTACAGAGAGGAAGGGAGAGGGATAGAGAGTTAGAAGAAACATCGATGAGAGAGAGACATCGATCAGCTGCCTCCTGCACACCCCTTACTGGGGATGTGCCTGCAACCAAGGTACATGCCCTTGACCGGAATCGAACCTGGGACCTTTCAGTCCGCAGGCCGACGCTCTATCCGCTGAGCCAAACCGGTTTCGGCTCTATACCTTATTTTATTCAATATCTTAAGAAATTCTTTAAAGCATCAAGTACAGTTTTATGCCTTAGCCGGTTTGGCTCAGTGGATAGAGCATCGGCCCGTGAACTAATGGGTCCAAAGTTCGATTCTGGTCAAGGGCACATACCTCGGTTGCAGACTCAAGCCCCAGTCCTGGTTGGGCGTATGCAGGAGGCAACCAATCAGTGTGTCTCTCTCACATCGATGCTCCTCTCTGTCTCTCCCCCTTCCCTTCCATCCTCTCTAAAAATCAATGGAAAAATTTCCTTGGGTGAGTATTAAGAAAAGAAAAAGAAAAAGATTTTACCAAGAATCGAACCAGCAACGTCTTGGTGCATGGGGCAACACCCAACCAACTGAGCCACACCAGCCAGGGCCATTTGATAGCATTTTATCCACTGTAAAACTTATTTTAAAATTGGAGTCAATCCTTTCAAACCCTGCTGCTGCTTTAACTAAGTTTATGTAATATTCTGAGTCCTTTGTTGTCAAAAAAATCTTCACCAGAACTCAATTCCATCTCAAGAAACCACTTCCTTTGCTCATCCATAAAAGAAGTAACTCCTCATCTGCTGAAGTTTTTTAATGAGATTGCAGCAATTCAGTCACGTATTCAGGCTCCACTTAAAATTCTAGTTCTCTTGCTATTTCCACCCCACCTGCAGTGACTTCCTCCACTGAAGTCTTGAACCCCTTGAAGTCATCTATCAACTTCTTCCAAATGCCTGTTAATGTTGATATTTTTACTTTTTCCTATGAATCATGAATGACATCTAGAATGGTGAATCATTTCCAGAAGGTTTTCAATTTAATTTGCCCAGATCCGTCACTCTAATCTACCATCACTATCCATGGCAGCTATAACCTTACAAAATGCATTCCTTAAATAATAAGACTTGAGAGTCAGAATTACTACTGACCCATGGGCTGCAGAATGGATGTTGTGTTAGCAGCGTTTAAAATGTTAATCTGATGTACATCTCCATCAAAGCTTTTGGGTGGCCAGGTACATTGTCAGTGAGCAGTAATATTTTAAGAGGAATCTTTTTTTCTGAGCAATAGGTCTCAATAGAGGGCTTAAAATATTTAGTAAACCCCACTGTAAACAGATATGCTGTCATCCAGGCTTTATTGTTCTAGTTATAGAGCACAGGCAGAGTAAACTGAGCATAATCCTTAAGGACCCTAGGATTTTTGGAATGGTAAATGAGCACTGGCTTCAACTTGGAATCACCAGTTGCATTAGCCCCTAGTAAGAGAGTCAGCCTAGCCTTTGAAATTTTGAAGCCAGGCATTGCCTTTTACTCTGCAGCTATGAAAGTTTTAGGTGGCACCTTCTTCCAATAGAAGGATGTTTTTGTCTACATTGAAAACCTGTTGTTTAGTGTAGCCACCTTCATTAATTATCTTAGCTAGATCTTCTGGATAACTTGCTGTAGCTTCTACATAAGCACTTGCTGCTTTACCTCGCATTTTTCTGTTATGAATTTGGTTTCTTTCCTGAAACCTCCTGAACCAACCTCTGTTAACTTCAAACTTTTCTTCTGCAGATTTCTCACCTCTCAGCCTTCATAGAATTATAAAGAGTTAGAGCCTTGCTCTGGATTAATGGCTTTGGCATAGGTGAATGTGGTGGCTAGTTTGATCTTCTATCCAGACCACTAAACTTTCTTCATATCAACAATAAGGCTGTTTCATCTCTTATCATTCATATATTCACTGGAGTAGCACTTTACATTTTATTTAAGAACTTTTCCTTTGGATTCATAACTTGGTTCTTTAGAGCAAAGACCTATCTTTTGACCTATCCTGGCTTTTTGACATGCTTTTCTCACTAAGTTTAACCATTTCTAGTTTTTTACTTAAAGAAACCTGTGACTCTTACTTCAATACTTAGAGGCCATTGTAGGGTTATTAATTGGCCTAATGTCAATACTGTTGGATATCAAGAAACAGGAAGGCCCGAGGAAAGGGAAAGAAACGGGGGAATAGCCAGTCAGTGGAGCCGTCAGACCACACACATTTATCAATTAAATTTGCCTTCTTATATGGATGTGGTTTGCAGGGCCCCGAAACAATTACAATAGTAACATCAAATATCACTGATCACAGATCACCATAATAATAATAATAATAATAATAATAATAATAATGAAGTTTGTAATATTGGGAGAATGAACAAAATGTGACACAGAAATACCAAGTGAGGAAATGCTATTGGAAAAATGGCACCAATAGACTTGCTTGACCCAGGGTTACCACAAACTTTTGATGTGTAAAAATTATGAAACACAATAGTGAGGCATACCTGTACAACATTACTACCTGCCTGAGCAGCTGCCACCACATACTCTTTTTTTTTTTTTTAAAGCAGCTATTTACCTGCTCATAAGCTCGTGTTGAAACTGAATGCCTGAGCATGAGACCTTGTGACTGACTGTATGGTCTGATATTCTTATTTTGGAATGGATCAACTTGGACACTTACAAGTTAAAGTTATAAGTTGTAAGAGAAGGACCCAAAAGCCTTGCTGACCATATGGAAATGGTATATTCAAAATGATAAACTGGTACAGCCACTATGAAAAATAGTATGGAAGGTCCTTAAAAAATTAAAAATAAAACTACTATATAACCCAGCAATTTCACTTCAGGGTATTTATACAAAGAAACAGTAACACTATTTTGAAAAGATATATGCCCCCTATGTTCATTGCAGCATTATTTACAATAGCTAAGATCTGAAAGTAACCTAGGTGTCCATTGATAGATAAATGGATAAAGATATTACTCAGCCATGCAACAACATGGATGGACCTAGAGGGTATTATGCTAAGTGAAATAAGTCAGACAGAGAAGTACAAAAACTATATTATTTCACTTATAAGTGGAATTTATAAAACAAAAAGTGAATAAATAAAACAGAAACAGACTCAGAGATATAGAGAACTGATAGTTACCAGAAGAGAAGGAAAAAACAGTGAAGGGGATTGAGAGGTACAAACTTCTAGTTATAAAATAAGTAAGTCACAGTGATATAATGTACAGGGATAGAGAATACAGTCAATGCTATAGTAATAACTTTGTACAGTGACAGATGGTTACTAGATTTATCACGGTGGTCTCTTTGTAAGTTACACAGGTGTCGAGTCACTGTGTTGTACACCTGAGACAAATATGATGTGTCAACTATAATTTTTAAAAAAATCACATTTGGCCTGGCTCTAGAGGGATCTTGGTTTTTTGTAGAAAAGTGACAGCTTTGGGCAATAACTTTATGTGCCACTCAGACCACCTGAAGCAAAGCCATTAGCTCAATGGGACCCTTGGTTCACAGAAGTTTCCCTAAGTGTCTGGGCCTAGTTCAGTGATGGTTCTGCTCAGTTGAAAGCTGATGGTGTTCACTGGGTGTCAGTAGCTGTCCAGTTGAATCAGAACTTTGGAAGAGAGGCTGTAGTATGGGCTGATCAGGGCAATGTGTGAATGAAAGCTGCTACCCTTACCTTAAACCAGGGGTAGGAAAACTATGGCCATCAGCCAAATCTGGCCTGTTGCCTGCGTTTGTAAATAAAGTTCTCTTGAAACACAGCCATGTCCAGTCATGTATGTTTTGTCTATAGCTGTTTTCATACTATAATGGCAGAGCTGAGACCACAACAGATCATGAAGACAATATTCATATCTGCTTCTCTGTGGGCCACTCAGAAAGGTCAATGGAACACCTAATGATATCACCAAGGATATTCAAACTGCAAGCCAAGAAAATCCATCAGATTAAAACTGCCACCCTCATTCCACCATCTGAAGATTCAAGCTCAAATCCGGACATTTTCTTGACTGGCTGCTCTCCAGACTCAGAAACTGAGTTTATAATTGCTCCAACTATGATTGTCTTTTTTTGTTCCATAGAAATGCCTCTTATTAAATACCTGATTGCTTATCCATAATAATAAAAGGGTAATATGCTAATTAGACCGGAAGTCTTCTAGACGTCATTCTGGACGTCCTTCCTGACAAAGCCATCCCGGGTCCCAGGTGCCGGAGGGAAGCTGGTGACGGCAGCTGGGGGAAGGAAGGCCTACTCTTGCATGAATTTTCGTGCATCAGGCCTCTCGTACCATATAAAGGCCTATCTTAGATGGAAACTTACCTATAACACTGCCTCCTGAAAGAAGACATCCTCATGTTTATCCTGTCCTGAGCAATGATGACACAGTTCAATACAATAAGGCACTAATGCAGTACTGAAAGCCTTATTTCCACCAGGTCCAAAAAGCTTTCTGTGATTCCCTCCCAAAGAAGGCAATGTGCTGCACACATTAGAACCTAAGGAGCTTATTGGGAAGGACAGCAACAAAGGACTGCCTCATTAGAAGAGACCTTATCCTCTGCAAAATCTCGACACTTACAGCAAGAATGTATAACTCTTCAGCCAGAGTTATATGAGATAACCGCATAGCCTTAGACATCCTAACCACCCAACAATAAGGTGCTTGTACTGTAACTGGGAAAAATAAATTTAAAAAGTTATGTTAATAAATCAAGAATTACCCAAAACTTAAAAGTCTTACTTAAAGATCAGATAACAATCTTTCATCAAATAGGCAACACTTCTTTCATTGATTTTTTTTTTTTTTAACTGATTACATTTTGGCACTGGGGAGTCTCTACTCTAGGGAATTTTTCAATCCTTGGCTATTGTTCTCCTCATAATCACCATGTTAACCTTCCTAGCGCACTGCATCCTCTCAAGAGCTGTAAATGCCTTTCAACAACCACTCACATCCAATGTTATCTATCAGGATTAGACAACTTGAAGAATTCAATGATCCCACCAGCCATGTCCAGATGACTTGGCAACTGTAGGGAACACAATAATTGTATGACCATCCATCCCAATGCCTACATCAACAGTGGTAGCAAGAGTAACACTATACTGGTTGACACTCTTAGCTTGCTGAATGACCAAAAGGAGGGATTTTTAAAAAATAAAATAAAATAGATACCAGGCTTGAAAATCCCTCAAGCAGAGCAAACCAGTTAGGCCACAGAAGCGAAACTTACTCTAGTTTATTTCATGAACCAAGTGAAATTCAATAGATTATCTACCTATAATAATAAAAGGGTAATATGCTCATTAGACCCGACATCATTCTGGATGTCCTTCCTGATGAAGCCGGGGCCAGAGGGAAGCCCGAGTCCCGGAGGGAAGCTGGTACCGGCAGCTGGGGAAGAAAGGCCTACTCTTGCATGAATTTCGTGCATGGGGCCTCTAGTTTCTTATAAATGCCTTTGATAACCAACTTAAATGGTCTTCCTAAAATCGCATAAGATAATCACTTTTAACCAATCACTCTCACTTTATAAGCCATCCTAACGGATAGGGGAGGTGCGTTTAATAGAAATAGAACAGCTATTCACACAGAAAAGACATCTGTTTTACAGCTATTCACACAGAAAAGACATTTTTCTTACAGACCCTGGGAAACTAGACCTGTTACAAGAAGAAGAACAGGGCCTAAAGATAAGGCTGCCTTGAAGCCCAGATGAGCTCCTCACGGAAAAGAAGATACATTTTAAGCGCAGATGGAGGATAGAACCTATCTGAAGGCAGACAGCGTTCCGGGGCTAATCTTTGCAGCAACAATGAGAGGAAGCAGACCCTGGGGACTCACTAGTTTTAATCTCTCCCTCCCCCCCCCCCCCAACACACCCCCACCCCTTATCCGTATATAAGCGCTGGCTTGAAATGAACCGTCAGAGCGGTCGTTCAGGGGTATTGCACCTGTCACTCTCTCAGATCGCTGGCCACCTGAGTAATAAAAAGCACCACAAAGATTCAACCTCGTCTCTACCTAGTTGACTCTGGCAGCGACGGGCAGCAGGCCTCCTTCGTGTCCGGTTTCCTAACCACAGGCCTCTGAAATAAAATACTCCTATCAAGTAAAGCTCTCTGAAACGTCTCTGGACACTACGCGTCCTTCTAAGGCCTTTACACGCGTTCAATTTATTGCTCACTACAATCCCATGAGACAGGCACTGGTACAGAATCTTGCAGATCAAGACCTCGGCGCAGAGAGAGCCTGTCACTCGCCCCCGGCCCCACAGCTGGGGACGGGCAGCCCCGGCCAGTGTTTGGTTCCACCAGTGCTCCCAGCCCCGACACAAACAGGCCCCTGCCGGGAACCCGGGCGTCGAGCGGTCAAGGCTGACGGAGAATTCGGACACCCATCGGGGGACGTCCCGGGCAGCGGCCCACTGGGCACAACTGCCACCGACGAGGAGACGACAAATCAGGAACCCAGTGGAGAAACACCAGCGGGGCCTCTCCGTGGGTCCGGTGGTGGGAAGGGGGCGGGAGGGAGAGCAGCGCAGAACCGGGCCGGGCGGGGGGAGGTGCTGGGCCGGGGCGAGGAAGAGGCGGGGACCGAGTGGACTCACAGATCCAGGAGCTGACTGACCGGCTCCGGGTGGAGCATCGCGGCGGTCCCTCGAGAGCCTTTTCCGCGGTCCCAGGGCCGCCCGAGTCCAGCCAGAGACCGTCCTTCAACTCCTGCTCCCCACACAAACGTAGGACCTCGTGACGTCGCCCGGCGTCTTCCGAAGCCTGGGACGGGACCACACTCGGGACGGACTAGGCGAGGAGAACCCTTGGGGCGGAGTCTTTGAGAGTTTTGCGGCAGGGGCTGGGGCGATAAAATATAGACTAGCCCTAAGCTCGCGTGAAGTACCATGGGAGTTGTAGTTCTTCCACCTCGCGGGCTCCAGCTCCCGGCGGTTTCCCCGGGAGATGCAGTCCCACGCGCAGCGCAGCGCGGCGCACCTCTAGCCGCGTGTCGCTGAGCGGTTGCTGCGCTTACTACTGCGATGCATGTGATGCTGCGACGTACATTGAGCGGTGCAGAGTCTGGAGAGCTCTTTGGAGACGGGCTCCATTACCGTTAAACGGAGCATTTTAGAGGATGGGGATAACTGCGGTTTACTGAGCACTTTCTGTGATGTGCGCACTGCGCTCTGTGCCTCCCAATCATTATCCATGTTTATGAATCCTGTGAAGTTGGAATTATTGAGGCTTATTTTACAGATGAGAGCATTACATGCTAACAACCACCAAAAAAGCTCCGTAAGAATTTCATCACGGAGGTAGAGGTTAATATGTTAATATAAAGGATTCTAAATGTCCACCTGTTATGGGGCGACCCGCAAGAGACGACCACCAGAGACAGAGATCAAAATTTATGAGTCTTCGTTAAGCTGGCCAGCGACTACAGTTGCAGCGCTTCACCGCGGTAAAGGCCGAACTGCAGTGCAGACCACAGGTGTTACAGCAAATTTATACTTGGAAACCACAAGAGGGAGTTAGGACAGTTACAATGACAACCCAAAGGCTACAAAAGCTATTTTAGCCGTTTCCAAGGAACTCAGGGCACAGGTGCAACGCCTGGGCACGCTTGGCCGGAGCGTGAACCACCACCTCCCTCCAAACTCCAACCGACCCATTGTTCAGTGACCTACTCCACCTCCCTCGGTCCCAAGGCATCTGCCTCCAGGCAGCGGAGGAGCTGTGCAATGTTTGCAGCCCAGAACACACCCAGCACAGTCCTGAGGCTTTGACTGGAAATAAATGACAAATAATGATTAAAGGATCTTAGGATATTCCGGTCAGAAGCAAAACTAGGCACTACCCATAGTGTTGCGAAGAAGAGAAGCTAAGAGGTGTCTTTTATTATTATTATTATTATTATTATTATTATTATTACTATTTAAATTAAAGTATAGTTGGCATACGATAGTGATTGGACGTTTATGTACCTTATGATGTGATCACCACACTAAGTCTAGTAACCACCAGTCACTGTGCCAAGTTATTTCAATCTTAAGCTGAGAGTTTTTATAATAAAAAGTCACATTCCTGAGAAAAATCAGTGCTGCATTCTCAGCATTTGGATTAGTTCAAGATGGTAATCAGCCAGATGTCAGGTGATCTGAGACTAAACATTCTTTCCTGTCCTTCAGAGGGTTCGAACGTAGACAAGCTCAGGGGAGGCCTGCGGGCCTCACAAACCCAGAGACTGAAGGTAGCCAACGGCACAGGGTGGTCTGAACTTAAACATTCCTTACGAAAAGCGGGTCATGGTGGGTAGTCACAGCGTAGGCCTGTGGCTTCCTTGACAAAGGTCAGTCTTTACCTTTGGAACTGTCTGTTGTCTTTGTGCATCTAAGATAACATACCTTTGAAATGTCAGAGTAGTTTGTTTTTCCAGACCCCTTTGCAGGCACCACCCCGGGCACCAGAGCATGAGACCACAGAACCCCTCGTGGTTATCTGATTCCCCTGCCTACCATTGACACAGGAATTTTAGGGGAATATAGGCAGGCTTAGGGAATTTTTAGAATTGGGGTCCATGGAAAAAATATAGGGCTACAGATCGGGAGAAGGTACATTTCCATAAAGCAAGGAAGCCAGGCGCAGTTACATTTCCATAAGACAAGGGAACTGGAAGTAGCCAAGTGAGGTCTATATTTACAAAATAAAGAAGGAAGAAAGCCCAGAAGGAATGGAAGGACTATGAGGGAGGAGGGCCTCAGGAGTCTCTATAGTAACCAATTGGAAAGGGAATATTGACCAATCAGAGGGGATGTCAGGACACAGGAACTGTAGCCTTTATAAACCATGGAAACAGGAAGTCGGTGGGACCCTTTCCCCTCCCCACGTGGGAGTCCATTCTGTGGGGCTCTTTCCCTCTCCCCACATGGGAGTCTGTACTTGTTCTTCAATAAATCTCCACCTTTTCTGTACTACCCTCTGTCCGTGGATTCATTCTTCGACTCCGACGGACAAAGAATCCGGGTTCCAGTCCAAAAATTCCATTTCACCATCTCTATGAGCTGTGAATGTTCATTATTAACCATCCTGTACCCGACCAATGTAAAAGAAGTATGTGTCTGTACATTTTGCTTCTTATCCAATCTCAGAGACTTCCCCCACTTGGCTTTCTCCTGCCTCCCTAATGTACTACAGATGAATTTCCTGTAACCTTCCTTATGGCTTTTCCTTTGAGTCTAATGTATAAAATAAGCTGCAAAAGTGCTATTCTCTGGAGCGTTTTCTCAATCTGTTGAGATTTTGCTTCCCGGCAATTGTCTTATTTGCTTCAAATAAACTTTTTCTTAGATTGGATATTCTGTCATTAACAATATATATATTTATCTCCAGGCACAACTGAAAAGTTCAAAATTTTAAGTTCCCAAGCTAGTTAAAGCAAGAACAGAATTGCTTTGTCATACCTCAGCCTACTTGATTTTAAAATTTAGCAACTTGACCATGGTGATTCCATTTTGTTTCTTCACTCTTTTCTCATAAAGAAGGAACACCTTCCCCCAGGTGGAATGATCTCTCCTTGGATATGCTGCAGAGTACATGCTACTTTTTAGTGCCTTTTCATTCTTCCTTGTAGGTTAACTTATTGTTTATATTACGCTCCTCCCTTTATAAGCTCTTGAAAGTTGGAACCCAGTCTTGTCATCTCTTCAGGATGCTGCTCATTCATCAAAACATGTTTATGAAGCACGGAAGGAGGGCAGGGGTTGTGCTGATGGCTGAGGATTCAGCAGTGAACATTTGCACCAGACAAGTAAAAGGACAATCAGAGTAACAGTTAAATGCTAAGATGGAGTTAGTTCTATGACAGCATTCATGGAGGGGTGGGCTGAGCAGGTCAAAGAGAAAAGGGTGATCTGTTAGGGACTTCAGATAGTTTGGGATGGCTACATGGAGAATGCTGAGAGGTAAGTGTGGAGCAGGGGTTGGCAAACTTTTTCTATAAAGGGACAGATAGTAAATATTTTAGAGTTTGTAGGTCATACTGGCTTAGTCACAACTATTCAACTTTTATCTCAAATGCAGCCAAAGACTATATGATAGGGGCAGAAATAGAATATTGGGGAGCAGCTAATTGTAAGAAATATTCATCATGCTCTGTTAACCGTGATTATTGTGTTCTGATTAAAGAAAGCACAGGGGACCTGGGAGCTCACCCGGAAATACAGCCCATCCTCCCCATTTGGAGCTGCCTACGGACAGTCCTCGGGTTACATCGACGTACGTTGTTTTGTGGTTACGTCGCCATCTCCCATTTATTTATATAAAAAAAAGTTCTGTCATTTCGATGTATGCACATATGTGCTTTATGTTTTTTATTATTTATTTACCACAAGTAAAGGTCAGGAATTGCTATCTTTGTTTTAATTTTTTTTTTTTTTTTTACTATTTCACTTCATTACTGCTGTGTATGTGCTCCAAGTGAGTGACAAAGGTGCTTAGGTAGGTTGCGCCGTAGGATACGTTGCGCCGTAGGAACGGATCTCCGATGACCTACTGTATTATCATGAAAAGATGAACAATCTTGTTGCAGAAACCAGAATGGCAGCACTTTGAAGACCCCAGTCCTTTTGCATATCACTAAGCCCTTTGAAGACCTCTGCCCTTGCATATCACTAAGCCCTTTGAAGACCCCAGCCCTCTGCTTACCTGTTAAGTGCCCATTTGGCTGGATTCCCAGTAGGGGGTGTGCAGGAGGCAGCCGGTTGATGATGTTTCTCATTGATGTTTCTGTCTCTATCCTTCTCTCTTCTTCCCTCTCTAAAATTCAATAAAAACATATTAAAAAAACAAACAAACAAGGCAGGGCCCTGTGCAACTACACAAATGGCCTACCCATGAAGATGGCTCTTGGTGCATCAAGCTCAGGACTTCACAAAGAAAGTCAGGTCCAGCTACTGACTGCTCAGGAACTCTCCGTCAAAATAAAATTCAGTGATAATATGCATACCTGGAGACATATATATATATATATATATATTATTGATTTTTTACAGAGAGGAAGGGAGAGGGATCGAGAGCTAGAAACATCGATCAGCTGCCTCCTACACACCCCCCACCGGGGATGCGCCCGCAACCAAGGCACATGCCCTTGACCGGAATCGAACCCGGGACCCTTAGTCCGCAGGCCGATGCTCTATCCACTGAGCCAAACCGGTTTCGGCAGGGAGACGTTTTTACTAGCAGTGAAAGGGAACCAGATTATCAGAAGTAGTGGCTCATCAAATAGAATAAGAAGAATTTGTAGATCACATGATATGACAGATATTTATAGCCCAGATATGGCAGTTGACAGTTCAGACTGGGTAAGAACAAGATGTTCCTGTCTTTTGGTAAGGAAAACAGGATGTTATTATTTTTTGTGGCTTATCTTGGGAGCAAAGCTTTTAGGATTTCCTGTTAGTCAAGGCTTTTAGGAAGTTCCTGTTATTCATGGTTTATCTTGGAATGCAAGGTTATTAAGAGTGAAAGTCTCACCCTAGTCGGTTTGGCTCAGTGGATAGAGCATCGGCCTGCGGACTGAAGGGTGCCAGGTTCGATTCCGGTCAAGGGCACATGCCTAGGTTGTGGGCTTGATCCCCAGTAGGGGGCATGCAGGATGCAGCTGGCAAATAATTCTCTTTCATCATTGATGTTTCTACTTGTCTCTTCTTTTCCCTTCCTCTCTGAAATCAATAAAAATATATTTTTAAAAAACCAAACCTGAACTTTAGGTTATTACTCTAAAGAGGGCTGAAGATAAACAGCATAAAGGTAAGCCAGATGAGCCACTACTCAATAACCTACTATGTACAGGTTATTTCCAAGTAGGAGTGCCCTTAACGCACGCCAACATGAAAATAACACATGCTCTTTTTATTTAATGTTTTTGTATCTCGTATTATCTTTTACTCTAAATTGGAAACAACAGTGCCCATGCTCATGAATTCTTATGCATTGTTTTTTTAACTTAATTTATTTATTCTTATTTTTTCAAGCCCTGCCCATTTCTCCCTGTCTCCAACTGACAATGTCTCCTCCCAATTCCTTGTTCTAAAACTGATGCCACAATGGACGCAAAACTCTGGGGGGTGAGGGCATGTATGGGTGTGGGGTGGTGGTGGTGGGGGTAATGGTAAGATATGTACACATATAATACCTCAATTAAAAAAATGTAAAAAAATAAAAATAAAACTGATGCCAGCCCCACTTACCTTACCCTAAGTTTTTTTCCTTTTTATTAAATTTATATTGGTGACACTGGTTAACAAAATTATACAGGTTTCAGGTGCAAAATTCTACAATATGTTATCTATAAATTGTATTGTGTCTTCACCAACCAAAGTCAAGTTTGCCATCCATCAAAATTTATCCCCACTATACCCTTCTCCACCTCCCTGCAACCCCTTCCCAGGCAATCACCATATTGTTGTCCATGTCCATGAGTTCTTTCTCTTTTTTTCTTTTGTGCTCAATCCCTCCACCTCTCTCCAGCCCCACCCCCACAACTATCAGCCTGTTCTCTATGAGTCTGTCTCTATTTTGCTTATTAGTTCATTTTGTTCATTAGATGCCTCATATGAGTGAAATCATATGGTACTTGTCTTTCTCTGACTGGCTTATTTCACTTAGCATAATGTTCTCCAGGTCCATCCATGCTGTTGCAAGGGATAAAATTTCTTTCTTTTTTACAGCCGAGTAGTAAAACAGCTGTGGTCCATTTACAATGGAATTTTGTGCATTGTTAAAATTTTCCATTGGCTAAACCTTTGGTTTAATTTAGTTCTAGGCTATTGTGAGGGCTAAAAGAAATTAATACTTTTCCTCCCATTTTCTAAATTCTTCTAGCTGGGCTAATCAAATGAACAGAGACAGATGAACAGGAGAAAATGAAATGTTAATACATGTGCATAGGGAATTCACATAAACATGAAAATTTTAAAGACACTGAGGCAATATAAGGTATAAATGACATTTTTGGACAAAGGAGAAAGGTGGGGGGGCAGGAACAAGGTATTAGATTTTAAAAGTGAAAATGGGCCATTACAAGTAGCTGAGGAAGAACAGAACACACATGGAGGGCAAATTCTTGCTAGGCAACCCAGAAACAATGGAACACATGGGGTAACTAACTAGCTAACAAGTCCCTGCCTGAAGCCCTCCTATTTACTGTACTTCATCCAAATTAGGCTATTCAAGCTAAGGAGAACCTCCCAAGATTTCCCTGCCTGGAGTAGGTCTTTCCATCTGAATTTCTTAGGCAAGAAGTGGAGGGTCAAAGGTTCTTTCTGAAGGTGTTTCTGAATAACCAGCTTAAAATCAGTATCCCCAAAAGGCAGCCTCGGGGTGGCAAAACTTTGGTTCCCTTCACTATAGACCCTCGCCTTTCAAATTTCCAGGAGTTTGAGGCATACAATGTCTGACTCAGGATCCAAGCAGGAGAAAACTGGGCAAGTTCAAACAGGATAAACAAGGAGATGTTTAAAAAAGAGGCTGTTTACGAAGGAGTGGGTAGAATGAAGGGAAAGCAGGGTTAGGGGTGGTTCCATAACCTGGGGCTAGCAATAGCAGGAAGCCCTTACTTCTCCTGGGCCTAAAAGGGTAGGGGGAGAGTCGTTACCAAACCCTGGAGAGAGTGGCCACTTAAAGGAGCTATGGCTTTTGGGTCGGTAAAAGGACATAGATAGTCTGTGGCAACCCAGTCAGGAGGGAGCTGGGGAGCAAATGTGCTCACCCCTTCTCCCTCCTCCTTTTGCTCTCCTCCGGGTGCCTCTCAGAGTTTCAACCCAAACCAGAAGTTAGAGGTCAAGGGTCCCCGTGTATGCAGTTAGAGCCCAGAATAGAAAAGGACAAGAGGGGCAAATTTCCAATTCATAAACACACCGCTGATTTTTAGATACAGTCGTTAAATCACAAACATTTTGAAAATTAGTAATAATAATACCCTGAGGCCAAATAATAACATATTCTCTTGGGGTTTGCATTTAGCATGAGAGATAGAAAACAAATATACAAACAAAGCTATGTAGAGAGGAAGACTATAAATAAGACAGGATTGGGAAGAGAGGCGGGCGGGGGTCGATGAAGCGGGATTACAGGTGTGATTGTTTTATTGTGCGTTGCTTTGTGTTTTACAGGTGTTGAGGTTTAGGCTTGAGCCTTACAAAATCTAACAAATACCAAAGGGAAAGCTCGTTCTCTCAGCCCCGTGATCGGCAAACTGCGGCTCTCGAGCCACATGCGGCTTTTTGGCCCCTTGAGTGTGGCTCTTCCACAAAATACCACGGCCTGGGCGAGTCTATTTTGAAGAAGTAGCGTTAGAAGAAGTTTAAGTTTAAAAAATTTGGCTCTCAAAAGAAATTTCAATCGTTGTACTGTTGATATTTGGCTCTGTTGACTAATGAGTTTGCTGACCACTGTCTTAGCCTAAGCTTGCACAAACATGCTCCCCTTGAATGGTTATTTTACAGAAACTCCTGAAGACCATCACCCCTGCACAGCCCCCTCCCCCGAGAAAAGATGTCTGGCGCCAGCAGAAGGACAAAGGGCAAGGTCATAAAACTACGATGGCCTAACCTGTTTGGCTCAGTGGATGGAGAGTCAGCCTGTGGACTGAAAGGTCCCAGGTTCGATTCAGGTCAAGGGCATGTACCTTGGTTGTGGGCACATCCCAGTGGGGGGTGTGCAGGAGGCAGCTGATCGATGTTTCTCTCTCATCGATGTTTCTAATTCTCTCCCTCTCCCTTCCTCTCTGTAAAAAATCAATATATTTAAAAATAAATAAATAAAACTACGATGGGGGTCACGGCCCTGATACCTGGGTGAAGCTGAAGCCCCGTCTGCAGCTCTCTCTGAGCGCATAGAAAGCCTGCTCCCTCCCCAATTCATCGCTGCCTCTTTCTCAAGTCAGTCTGCCTGCACCCAGGTGCCTGGAGTGAATATTACTTTGATTACACTGAGCCTTGAGTCCGTTCTTTGGGATCCCGGCCCAACCCCGAACCTTTTGGTAACAACTCGTGTTATTGTGGTACTTGCTTTACTGCAGTAGTCTGGAATTGAACCTGCAGCATCTCCGAGGTGTACCCATACTTTTGCTTGTGTGGGATCTAGTGTTGCAGAAGACCAAAGAAAAACCAAGTGACGCTTTAAAGAAAAGGAGGGGCACTGTTTAATACACCGGGGGACTCAGGGAACAGCCTTCCAAATCCGAGTGAAGAAACATGCCTGGGGGCTTTCCTTTACATCTCCCTCCCTGTGGTCTTGCAAAAGGCCCCCAGGTGTTGGGGGTCTCCAGGCCACATCTGATGGTCTGGCCTGTCGCCAGCCAGCTTTAACAACCCTCCCTCCCGGGCAGTGCGATGTTCACAATAACAGGTTCTGCAAGACCAGTATCTGGGAAGGAGGTAGTGACTTAATTATAGGTTATCAGGAATGTACACTGAGCTTGCTGGCATGGATTCAGATCACTGTCCCCCAAATATCAGGGTTAAATTGGAATTAGCCCTTTTTAGCCTTCTCACTAGAGCCAAACCAGAAGTAGGAGCACTCTGCAGACAGGACGTTGGGGGAGGAGAGGAGAAGTATAGGGAACCTGTGGAAGCAAAGAAAGGAAATTATTTGGTTGGCTATACCTTGAAGCTTCATTGGTGGTTTGTGAGTGCTTGCCCTACAGGCTTAGATTTTGGTTTGCTTCTGTAGGCAGCCACACAGTAGAGCCACCTCAGTCTAAAGGCCTCCTTCCTTTTTTTTCTCTCTTTTCTTTTCTTTTTTAATATATCGTTATTGATTTCAGAGAGGAAGGGAGAGGGAAAGAGAGATAGAAACATCAATGATGAGAGCGAATCATTGATTGGCTGCCTCCTGCACGTCCCCTACTGGGGATCAAGCCTGAAACCCAGGCATGTGCCCTTGCCCGGAATCAAACCTGGGACCCTTCAGTCCACAGGCTGAACCTCTATCCACTGAGCCAAGCCAGCTAGGGCAAGGCCTCCTTAATTAATTTAATACGTATGAAGCATTTAACAGATATGCAGAGACATGGGGACAGAAGGAAGAGAAAGATTCTGAAGCAAAAAAATGTGCTTGGTAGCCCAGGGGGTGTGGCTCAGTGACTGAGCACTGTCCTATGAACCAGGAGGTCACAGTTCGATTCCTGGTCATGGGGCACATGCCCCACTTGTGGGCTCGATCCCCAGTGTGGAGCCTACAGGAGGCAGCTGATCAATGACTCTCATATAGATGTTTCTATTTATCTCTCCCTCTCCATTCCTCTCTGAAATCAACAGAAATATATTATTTTAAATGTGCTTGGTAAAGTTTGAAAGACTGAAGGAAGTCCATATGGCTGAATGAAGGCTGGAGTAGTGGGAGATAGGATCAGAAAAGCCAGATCAGGTAAAACCTTAATCGTCAAAGGACTGAATTTGAATGTTATTCAAAATGAAATGGAGAACATTGAAAGTTTAAAGAAGGAGATTGTTACCACTTGGGCTTGTCAATATAAGAAACATTAAAACCTGTAGATAATTTTTGTGAGTTTATTTGAGCCAAACTGACAACAATTGCCAGGAAGCAAAAACTCAACGGATTGAGGAAATGCTCCAGAGAATGGCTGTTTTGAATCTTATTTTATACATTACAATCAAAAGAGAAGACGTAGCCAGGATGGTGTAGCTCAGTGGTTGAGCATCAACCCATGAACCAAGAGGTCATGGTTCGATTCCCGTCAGGGCACATGCCCAGGCTCAATCCCAGTAGTGAGTGTGCAGGAGGCAGCCAGTCAATGATTCTCTCTCATCACTGATGTTTTTATCCCTCTCTCCCTCTTCCTTCTTCTTTCTGAAATTAATAAAAAGAGAGAGAGAGAAGACGTAGCCCTGGCCCAGTGGCTCAGTTCATTGTAGCATCATCCCGTACACCAAAAGGTTGCTGGTTTGATTCTTGGTCAGGGCACATACCTAAATTGTGGGTTTGATCCCCAGTCGACGAGTATAGAAGGCAACCAACTGATGTTTCTTTCTCACATTGATGTTTCTCTCTCTCTTTCACATCCTCCCCCTCTCTCTCTGAAAAGTCAATAGAAACATGTTCTCTGAGAATTTTTTTAAAAAGGGGAGAGAAACCATAAGTGGGTTACATGAAAAGTAGGTTGGGCAGCTAAAGGGGTGGGGGTGGGGGGAACCTCTGGGATTGGATAAAAAGTAAAATGTCTTTTACACAGGTGAATACAGTATAGTTAACAGTCAACAATTACCATGATAACAATAACAATGAGGGGATTTGTGGTCTCTGCAGAGCGGTGACAGCGCTTTGAGTGGTCCAGAAAAAGGAAATTACTTTGACATTCCAAAGGTATGTTATCATAGATGCAAAAAGAATATAGACAGGCTCAATTAAGGTAAAGATTGACTTTTGTTAGGGAAAAATACTGCCTTAGGACTCACTACCTGCCATGAACTGTGTTTAGTTAAAGTTTTTTTTTTATTTATATGCTTCTCTCTAAAGTTTTAATTTTAAAGCATCTGTCTGGTTCCTTTGGGTCTCTGAGTTTGTAAGGCCGCCTTGCAGGCCTTCCCTGAGCTTGTCAGGTTTAATATGTGGCCCTTTTCGTCCACAGGCTGCAGTGTTAAGAATGGAGGGGCTGTGAGGAGTGACGTACCGCGTGTACTGAACAGAGCTGAGTCTGGTGGTGGCTTCCCTCAAAAGCTACACCTCTCTTTAGCCCCCACCTAGCATCCTCGGCCCCTCTCCTGAGCAGGCGGAAGGTGCCCTCCGGGAAAAGACTCTGCTGGTGGCAAGCAGCAGGTGCAACTACGGGACCTCCTTGTCTGGGGCTCTGCAGCCTTCAGTCCTGGGCTGCTGTCATGGCAGTGATGGTGTCAGGAGCAAAAATAGAATATTAGAAACTAATTCTAACAATAAGAAATATTAACCATGCTCTGTTAACCATGATGTTTCTGTTCTGATTCGAGAAAGCACGTTCTAACCTGGCTGAGAGTTGTAAGCCCTGGGACATTGGAGCTAACATCGGAATGCAGTCCATCCTCCTTTCCTGAGAACTGCCTATCATTATAGAAAGATTTACAACCTCAACCTCAGCGGCCGAAACAATCTAATCCAGGAGGCACCTGCTCTTCACAACCCCAGCCCCTATTACCTGTCATCTGGGCCCGGGGCGCATGCCCTCTTTGACATCCCCCCACCCCAGCCTGCATGACTTGTAACCTGTAAAGATTATCCCGTGCCCACTTTCCCATACCTGTGATTCCTACTTCCCCACGTAATCTTTGTCCTTTAACCAATATAAGCAGCTGTTTTATGGTGGGGTGCAGAGCAGATTTTTGTGGATGACCTGATGCTCTCCCATGCTGCTGGCAGTATTGGAATAAATGCTCAGATATGATCCAACCCTGTCTCTGCTTAATTGGCTCAAGTAGTGACAGGCAGCCTGGACCCCTTGGTTGTCCAGTTACAATAGCACTTGGAATCTCTGCATGACAGACTGCTAAACCTCAGAACCATGGAGCCTGCATGTGGCCAAGAGCTTGGGCTCTGACCTGAAAGTCAACCCCTTATTTTTGCCCAAGGTGAGTGTGGTATTATTTGTGATACATATGTATTTGGTCTTCATCTTGTTTCTGGCATAGAGCTCCTAAAACCTTAGGAATTTCCTAAGAGCAATGGGAATGTCTTTTGTTACTGTATTTGGTCTTTTGCCCTTGGCTCCTGAAATAGCTCCAGAGCATATTTATTCATAACAAGACCCTTTCAGCTACACCTGAGTTTATGTTAATGAGGTGACTTTTGGAAAACTCCTAAGAATGGGGGCTAGTTGCTGGAGAATCCAAGCACGTAATTAGAGGGTTGGAACTTTCAGTCTCACCCCTCCCCTCTGGGGAGGAGAGGGGAGAGGAGAGGAGATAGATGTAGGTCTATCACCAATGGCCAGTGATTTCATCAATCTGGCCTCTGTAGTGAAGCCTCCATAAAATCTCAAAGAACAGGGCTTGGTGGACTTCTAGATTGGTGAACATGTAGAGATTTGGGGAGAATGGTGTTTCCAGACAGACTTCCCACAAAACTTGCCCTATGCATTTCTTTCATCTGGCTGCTCCTGGATTATATTCTTTTATACTAAACTGGTAATTTAATAAGTAAAATGTTTTTCTGAGTCCTGTGAGCCACACTAACAAATTCATTTAACTCAAGGTGGGGGGAGGGGCGGGTGTCATGGGAACCGCCAATTTATAGACAGTAGGTCAGAAGGCAGGTACCAACCTGGACTTGTGATTGGCATCTGAAGTGGAGACAGGGTGGGGAGGGGACTTGTGAGACTGACCTACTATCTCCAGGTGGATCTGACACTATATCTCCAGGTAGATAGTGTCAGAATTTAAATTGTAGGACACGCAGCCGGTATTAATGAATTGCTTGTTGTGTGGAAGACCCAGACAACTGGTGTCAGAGTGAAATGGTGTAGTAATGAAGTGTTGAGAGTAGAGGAGAAACACGAGGAGGTGAGTTTTCCGTAGACTGAATCACTGCTTGGTAAGTCAATTTCTTCACTTGTAAAATGAGGATAGTAATATAGTACTGTTACCGGCCCTGCCTGGGCACAGTCTGGTCTGGGACCTTTTTCGTGTCAGGTGACCTCCAGTTTCTTGACTTTTCCAGGAAAAATTTCGAGGATTAGTCGGAGTGAGAAAAAGCATGTTTTATTCAGGTAGAGAAAAGGACACCAGGGTGCAGGCGCTGCTGTGAAAAAAGCAAAAGTTTCCATCTGAGTGAACGTGGGCCAAGTCACCAGTGAGTTGCACACGTGGTCAGTGATTCTTGGGATTTTAAGTGTTTCCAAAGTGGTGGGGGTGGGGGGGAAGATTGTTGCTGAGTTTTGTGGTACCAAATTCTCACCCCACCTTCTAGTCAGGAGAGGATCTTGTTCCTAAAATGGCCCATTCCAAAGTGTTATGGCGGTCATCCCCCTGGCGTGGGGGCCCTTCTGTTGTGGTGTCCATTGTCATTATAATGATGGTATAATGTGCTTTGGGGTTGTTCTCTGGTCAGTTTTGCCTTTATCTTGGATTGGTCCGGATCTAACGAGTTTTCGTTATCTACCTCCCTGACTCTGGTGATTTAAACCATCTGCAATGAGGCATTTCAGTTAGGGAGGATAGAGTCTTGTGATTTATTAGCCGGCTGTTAATTGCTCAGCTGTTCCGGCCATTTGTTTAACCATTTGTCTGATTCCTCATTCCACTTGCCTGGAAATTTCCTAGTTTCTTACTAACCTATCTCAGTACCTTATCCCAAACCCATGAGGACAGCCCTAGACGGTTGTTCAGTGGTTAGTGTTGGCTCTCGGACTAAAGGGTTATGGGTTCGATTCCAGTCAAGGGCAAGCACCTCGGTTGCAGGCTCAATCCCCAGCCTGGTCAGAGCATGTGAGGGAGGCAACCAATCAATGAGTCTCTCTCACATCGATGTTTCTCTCTCTCTGTCTCTCCCCTTCCCTTTCACTCTCTCTAAAAAAAAGAAGAAAAAAAAAGAAAAAAAAATCAATGGAAAAAATATCCTTTGGTGAGGATTAACAAAAAGACAAACAAATAAATAAACAAACACAAGGACAGATATGTCTCAGAATTTAAAAATTTCAGGATTTTAGAAAGCTATCATGGTGCATATGCCAGGTATTATGAGACAACTCCATGAAAGTCTAGGACATAATCAAACATTAATATGCCTGCATTGGAAGATATTATGGTAGATGAACTCATAAGGTGGCCCTGGTGTTCACTTCTTTATGTGGTCTTGTCCCTTCAGGTGTGAGAAGGACCTGTGAGTTGCTCTAACTGAAAGAATATAGCCAACATAATAGAATGTATGTGATTACATGGGCATGATTATGTGCTTACGTTACATAAGCGTGTAGTACCCATCTTCTTGGAGTCTCAGTCTCTCTACCCCTTCCCCTTTACTGGTATTGAGGAAGCAAATGGCCATAGTAGGGGACCCCACACAACAAGAAAGGTGGGCAGCTTCTAAGAGCCAAAGGCAGCCTCTGGCTGATAGGCAGGAAAAAAATCACACACACACACACACACACACACACACACACACACACACATACACACACACACACACACACACACACACACCAAAAAGCAATGGGAGGCCCTCAGTCCTACCACAGGAAACTGAATTCTGCCAATAGCATGAGTGAGCTTGGAAGTGGATCCTTCCCCATTTGAACCCAGATGGGACAGCAGCCCCAGCTGACACCTTGGTTGAAGGCTTGTGAGACCTTAAGGGGAGGAACCCAGCTTGGGCTCCTGACCAACAGAAACTTAGAGGTAGTAAATGTATGATGGTTTAAGTTTGTAGTAATACTGTTACACGGCAATAGAAAACTAATAAAGGTATGGATAGTCGTGCCTCTATGTTCTGATTTTTTAAATTTATAAATAAAAGACTCTTTAAAAATTATAAATAACTTAAATAGCTTCACATCTATACAGGACAAATTTTGCTGCCAAAAGAGTTTGGGCAGGAAATACAGGAAAAGTCTATTGGTTTTTTCAGAGCTTTTGGGGCTTCCAAATACAGACAAGGGATTGTGGGTTTGTAGCATATAAACTTATAGGATTGCTGGAAGATGGAAAAAGGTACTATGTGTAAAGGGCTTGGAACAGGATGTAGCACATAGGAAATTGTAGGGAGCGGTTATAGGATTAAGCCTTGGACTGACCTGCTGGCAAAGTCACAAACAAGTCCCAGCTTGGAGGGCACAGCCCTCTAAGCATAATTAAGCTTGATCTTGTGACTGCTCCCTAGATCATTCCTGGGTAGCTAATGGGCTGTGGGAGGGGCAGCAAGTGCTGCCAAAACAAGTGAAACTTACAAGAACATTGTAAATTACCTTGTTTACCCCTGACTATAAATAAAGCATCAGCATTGCAGTCTGGATCTGTTCTGTGGCCTCAGCCAGGCACAGAAGATCCACCTAGACCCAGCTTATTCTCTTGTCTTTTTCTTCATCCTTCACCAGCCCTCCCTCAGGCTTGCCGAACCCTTGGCTGTGTTGGCGCGGCACAGGAAATGCTCCACAAATATTGTCCATTATTATGGTTGGAATCAGAGGTCCTGGGGCAGGTCAACCTGTCTGCTCTGTTATCCCTTGAAAGTCATTTTTCAGTTTCCCCATTTCTAACAGAAGGGCCTCTCAGAGGAACCCAGAAAGGGAGGTGGGTGAGCAACGCCTACTTATTGAGCCTCTGTTCTGGGGAGGCTGGCTGGGTGCTCAGCAAGCTGTAATGTGAGCTGCTCCGGAGCAAAAAGGTATTTTGTCTGCTAATGGCCTTACTGTTAAGAAATGCAGCCTGGGGAAATGGCTTCTCCTTGCTGAGTCTCAATTTCTCTATCTGCCAGCTGGGGCTGGCTGGTCCCTCCCACCTAAATACGTGAGAGGAGAGGTATGACAATGTGTACTCACTCTAGACGGAGGAACTATTTTTGTTTTTAGCATCACTTGAAGGGAAGAACAGTTCAAGGGTTTGCTTGGCCTCTCCTACAATACCCACCCTGATTCTAACCCCTACCTCCACCCCTGCACAGATCATAGAGGAGTGGCTCCTTCTGATAGGGGCAGAAATAGAATATTGGGGACCAGCTGTAAGAAATATTCATCATGCTCTGTTAACCATGAATGTTTTGTTCTGATTAAAGAAAGCACAGGGGACCTGAGAGCTCACCTGGAAATGCAACCCATCCTCCCATCTGGAGCTGCCTATTAGCATGGAAAGATTAACAACCTTGTTGCAAAAACCAGAATTGCCAGCCCTTTGAAGACCCCCAGCCTTTGCATACCCACAAACCTTTGGAAATCTCCAGACCTGTAAGCTGCCCATTTGGCATACCCTTTTGCCTACTTCCCCATGTAATCTTAGTCTTCTATCCAATATAAGCAGCTGGCTTATGGGGAGAGGCAGAGCAGGTTTTTGTGGATGACCTGCTGCTCTCCCATACTGCTGGCAGTATTGGAATAAACACTCTTATATGATTCAACCCTGTATCTGCTTAATTGACTTAAGTAGTGACAGGCAGCACGGACCCATTGATTGTCCGGTTACACTTGTTTCTTGCCTCGTCTGCTGCATAATTGGAGCAAAGACTGCGGGTCTCCATCTACCCAAACCATTATACCCACCTGTGCATTCCAATTTCTTGCACAGTAGTGATTTGTATCAGTATCCCTCTCTCACCTCCTCCACTAGACTGTGGATTCATGAGGACAGTCCAGTGCCCTGCATGCACCTACATAAAAATGGAATCAATGAAAACAGGAAGAGAAGTGAGAAGTTTACCAGGTGAACAGGAAGGTGAGACAACACTTCCAACCTGGACATGCTCTGATGATAGCCCCACAGATGCTTAGAGTAGATATATTTTGAAGGTTCAACCAATAGACTTACTGAAGGATTGGAAGTGAAGGAAAAGAGAGAAAGCAAGGCATTGTTCATTCATTCATTTTCAACTAAAAATTATTGGCTATTGACAAGATACCAGGTACTGTCTGAGGTGCTTCAGGTACAGTGGCAAACCAGAGAAGGTCCTTAATCACAAGGAGCTTATATTCCACTTGATGGAGACAAGCAATAAACAAACAAGGTATTACAGAGAATGTTAAGTACTAAGAAGAAAATAAAAGAGGACGATGTAATAGATTATTACGTACGATAGATGTGGCTGACACCCCAATTTAAAATAGCTTTAATCTTAAGGTTTTTATCTCACATGAAAAGTCAGAGTAGGATCGCCTCTGGGTTGGTTACTCAGTGGCTCAGTGACATTATGACTCCAGCCCAGCATCTCTGTGATTCTCTTGAGTTTTCCTCAAATGCTTGTGAGCTAGCTTTAAGGGTCTAAGCCAGCGGTCACCAACCGGTGGTCCGTGGACCACTGGTGGTCCGTGAGGTCCAAAAGGTTGGCAACCGCTGGCAATACATCCTTGCACTAAGGTAACTAGAAGCAGGGAAAATGTACCTGTTTTTTTTTTTTTTTTTTTCATGTCTTTCTTTTTAAGTGCATAAAAATCTTTGTCTAGATTCACAGTGGTCGGCAAACTGTGGCTCACGAGCCACATGCAGCTCTTTGGCCCCTTGAGTGTGGCTCTCCCACAAAATACCATGGCCTGGGCGATTCTATTTTGAAGAAGTGGCGTTAGAAGAAGTTTAAGTTTAAAAAATTTGGCTCTCAAAAGAAATTTAAGTCGTTGTACTGTTGATATTTGGCTCTGTTGACTAATGAGTTTGCTGACCACTGGTCTAGAAGAACCCCCCAGCAGTAAGTTCCCTTAGTATTATAGCACATGCCATGACTAAACCAATCACTGCCAGAGAAAATGAGACATTATTTTTGTTTAGATCAGTTGTGATTTATGCCATGGGATTGGGGATGGGCCTGACCCTCCCTATCACTCTTGACTACTGGATACCTGAACAAAATCAGGATTCTGTTAGAAGAGGAGGCAAGAGGGAATGACTATAAGCAACAAACACTGCTATCCACAGAGAGTCATGGAATAATTAAAAGGGGTAATAAAATGACAACCCTAGAAATGATCATGTTTTACTTGTCTTTTCAAGAAGTAATTGCCAGTCTTAGAAAATCTGGAGATTCACATTCCAGGTATAAAGAAGAGCAAATGCATTGCTTATGGGAACAGGATTTCTTTTGGGGGTGATGAAAATGTTTTAAAACTAATTGTGGTGAATGACCAAGTGGGATTTATTCCAGGGATACAAGGCTGGTACAATATTTGCAAATCAATAAACGTGATACATTAAATAAACAAATTGAAAGACAAAAATCACATGATCATATCAATAGATGCAGAAAAAGTATTTGACAAAATCCAACACCCATTTTTGGTAAAAACTCTCAGCAAAGTGGGACTACAGGGAGCATATCTCAACATGGTAAAGACCATATATAACAAACCTACAGCGGACATCATACTCAATGGGCAAAAAACTAAAAGCATTTCCTCTAAGAACAGGAACAAGACAGGGATGTCAGATTTCACCACTCTTATTCAACATAGTACTGAAAGTTCTAGCCACAGCGATCAGACAAGAAGAAATAAAAGGCATCCAAATTGGAAAGGAGAAAGTAAAATTCATTATTCACAGATGACATGATATTGTACATAGAAAACCCTAAAGACTCCACCAAAAAAACTACTAGATTTAATAAATGAATTTGGCAATGTAATAGGATATAAAATCAACACCCAAAAATTGATGGCTTTTTTATACATCAATAATGTATTATCAGGAAGAGAAACTAAACAAGCAATCCCATGTACCACTGCAACAAAAAATTAAAATACTTAGGAATAAACTTAACCAAGGAGGCAAAAGACCTGTACTTGGAAAACTTCAGGACGTTGAAAAAAGAGATAGAAGATATAAACAAGTGGAAGAATATACCATGTTCATGGATTGGTAGAATCAACATCATTAAAATGTCCATATCACCCATGGCAATCTACAGATTCAATGCAATCCCTATTAAAATACCAACAGTATATTTCACAGATCTAGAACAAATACTCCAAAAATGTATATGGAACCAAAAAAGGCACCAAGTAGCTGCAGCAATTTTGAGAAAAAAAGAACAAAGTTGGAGGAATCACAATACCAGATTTCAAGTTATACTACAAAGCCACCGTAATCAAAACAGCTGGGTACTGGCACAAGAACAGGCATATAGATCAATGGAACAGAACAGAGAACCCAGAAATTGTCCCAAGCCATTACGTTTAATTAATATTTGACAAAGGAGGCAAGAGCATACAATGAAGTCAAGACAGTCTCTTCAATAAATGCTGTTGGTAAAATTGGACAGATATATGTAAAAAAATGAAACTAGACCACCAAGTTGCACCATACACAAGAAAAAATTCAAAATGGATAAAGGACTTAGATGTAAGTCATGAAACCATAAAAATCCTAGGAAAAAAAACATAGGCAACAAAATCTCAGACATCTCTCATAGCAATATGTCTACGGTTACATAGTTTTCCTTGGGCAAAGGAAACTAAGGAGAAAAGATAAAAAAAAACAACAACCAAGTGGGACTAAATTAAAATAAAAAGCTTCTTCACATCAAAAGAAACCATCAACAAAATGAAAAGGGAACCCACTGTATGGGAGAACATATTTGCCAATGATACATCTGATAAAGAGTTAATGTCCAAGGTATATAAGGAACTCATGCAACTTAACAGAAGGAAGACAAACAATTCAATTAAAAAATGGGTGAAGGACCTAAATAGACACTTTTCCAAAGAGTCCACAAGACATATGAAAAAATGCTCAGTGACTAATCATCAGAGAGATGCAAATTAAAACGACAATGAGGTATCATCTCACACCTGTCAGAGTGACTATCAACAAATAAACAAATGACAAGTGCTGGTGAGGATGTGGAGAAAAGGAACCCTAATACACTGCTGGTGGGAATGTAGACTGGTGCAGTCATTATGGAAAACAGTATGGAGTTTCCTAAAAAAATTGAATATGGAATTGCCATTTGACCCAGTGATCCCACTTCTAGGAATGTATCCTAGGAAACCCGAAACACCAATCAGAAAGAATGTGTGCATCTCTATGTTCATAGCAGCACAATTTACAATAGCTAAGATCTGGAATCAGCCCAAGTGCCCATCAGTAGATGAGTGGATAAAAAAGCTGTGGCACATTTATACCATAGAATACTATGCAGCAATAAAAAAAGAAGAATCTCTTATCCTTTAAGACAGCATGGAGGAACCTGGAGAGTATCATGTGAAGTGAGATAAGTCAATTATCACATGATCTCACTCATATGTGGAATCTAAGTAACAAAATAAACTGATGAATGGAGCAGATCCAGAGACGTGGAAGCATGGAACAGACTGCAGAATCTCAGAGGGAAGGCGGGGGAGGATGGGTGAGTGGGAAGTAATCAACCAAGAACTTTGTATGCATATATGCATGATCCATGGCCACCTATAATGGGGCGGTGAGGGCCTGGGGTGGGAGGTGGGGGTGGGCTGGAGGAAGTCAATGGGGGGAAAAGGAGACATATGTAATACTTTCAACAATAAAAAATTATTTTAATAAATCAATAAATAAATGAAATGAAATGAAATTGTGATGGTTTCACAACTCTTTGAATATACTAAAAATCTAATAAATTATAAACTTTAATGGGTAGATTGTTTAATAGATGAATGATATCCCAAAGCTGTTAAAAAAAAAAAAAAAGAACAGTAAATGCAAATGCCTTGAGACTAGACAAACTTGGTATGAATCACAAGAATTGTTGAAGTCATTGGGTCATTGGGTCAGATTCAGTAGAGAATTCTCATAGCAGACCTAAGTCATAGTTCATCTATTAACAAAGGGTATGGGACTCGATTTCAGAACTTCTAATAAAAGTCAGAGAAAAACCCTATATTTTCAGGTGTGATAGTCTGTGTTGGTATTTCTCTCCCAGGAAGGCACAGTTTTCCTAGGTTTCAAGTCACTCAGCATGTACGGCCTCCAACTAACCTGCAGTCCTTAGTAGGTGGAATCTTGTTTCATCTGAAGGGCTTCTTCGGTGACTTACATAATTCTTCTTACATGTGATATCTGGTCTACTACTTAAACTGGTAATTTTCCATTGGATATAAGCTTTAACCATAACATCAATCGGCTGCCTCCTATGCACCCCCTACTGGGGATTGAGCCAGCAATCTGGGTATGTGCCCTGACTGGGAATCGAACTGGTGACATCTTGGTTCATGGGTCCAAGCTCAACCACTGAGCCATACTGGCCGGGTGACCACTCATTCTTTTTTTATGAAGCAATGCATGAATTGGCTTTAATGTGCACCTTTTATTGTTACATGTAGTTAGCTGAGGTACCATCAGAATTGAATCCAGCATATCCTTTTCAGTCTATGTTATAGCTCACAAAATAAAGAACAGTAAATATCTAAAAGCTATATTTTTTCCTGTAGCATTATACATTAGTAACTAGAGGTCCGGTGCATGAAATTCATCCACTCAAGGGGTCCCTCAGCCCGGCCTGTGTCCTCTCGGGGGATGTCCTAAGCTGTCAGTTGGACATACTTAGCGCTGACTCGGAGGCGGGAGAGGCTCCTGCTACTGCTGCTGTGCTTGCCAGCCATGGTCCCGGCTTCTGGCTGAGCAGCACTCCCCCTGTGGGAGCACACTGACCACCAGGGGGCAGCTCCTGTGTTGAGCATCTGCCCCTGGTGGTCAGTGCGCATCATAGCGACCAGTCATTCCACTGTTGGGTCAATTTGCATATTAGCCTTTTATTATAGAGAATGAGCAGAAAAAACTCCTCTAGTACTTCTCTTTCATATACCACATATATGCCAAGAACTGATTCATGTTCTGCACATTAGTGATTAGTGGCTTCATCCTACTCTAAACAGACTATTTGCTAGCATAGGACAAGAATTCCTCTTTCACACTGAATTCCATTGACATTACACAATGACAAATAAGCTGACAATGGAATTTTGCCAATAGCTTGTTTTACTTTCTCTCTGAGCATATTTTCAATAACTTTGCAGCTGAATGTTGCAAACTTTTTGACAATTGTGAGAACTACCTGTTTTAGCATATAAGGAGTGCAACTTTGAATAAAATATCTGAAGTTTTGGCCTCTTTCTGACTTAAGCAAAGAGAATTATTTAATTTTGTACCATGTTGTTTATTTTGGTAAGGAAAAATGAAATTGAGTTGCCAGAGGTCACAGTGTTTTGTTAGAAGTTGAGTTGAAAACATATTTGACTTCATGCCAAAACTTGACAGAGTTTCTTAGAAAATAATACCATGAGAAAAAATAGCTGGATGCTAATTTTCAGAATTCTATTCAGATTCTATTCTATTTACTTCTATTCATATTTTTCTTTTTCACTTGTTTCTATGAAATTAACACATTTGCCTCTTCACTTACCTAAAAATAGAAGTCCTGTTCATTTTTTACATTTGACATTCTGAACTTTAATATTTATATTACCATTTCATCATTATGCTTTTGCTTTAGTAAAACACTTTCAAAGTCCTTGATAACATTTTTTTAAACATTGGAGATATAAGACCACATAGTGGAAACCACACATAAAATTAGAGTGTTATGAAAATATTTTAAACCAAGATGAGTTGCACCGGGTAGTTGAATGTTAGGGGAGACAAACTGCCAAACACCGTTTTTGTTTTAATATTTTAATAGATATTTTTTTTAGAGAGAGAGAAATATCGATGTGAGATTGAAACATCGATTGACTGCCTTCTGCACATCTCCTACTGAGGATTGAGCCCACAACCTACTTATGTGCCCTGACTGGGAATCGAACCAGCAACCTTTCAATGCATGGGAAGATGCTCAACCAACTGAGGCACATCAGCCAGGGCCAAACAGAGTAAAAGTGCATGAATGTAGTGAGATTTAAGATTTGAAGACAGTAGTGTAAAGTTAGCATTTTTCCTTTTTTTTTTTTTTTTTGAGGGGGGCGGGAAGGGTAACCATCCAAAAGTAACAAGCAGAATGAGAAGAAAAAGCTATGAGACAAATCTCTGAATTACAAAAGAAGCCTAAGTGTTGAATAGGGGAGGATGTTAAGAGTGCATATTTTAGGAATATCTCATTAGATTGAATTTGGGATTGAATTTGGGTTAGGGATAGGGCTAAATAGCATAACATACACCTTCAAGGTTAAGTACATAACTTAATCTGTGGAGAGCCTAAATCTTTTGTTTCAAAGATAGGAATGAGATTCACAGGCTGGTTGCGGGAGCTTCCTTGAACTACATAAGGTTCCAAGAAGCAGAGAGAGTGCAGCAACAGGGACAAGTTGTATTTGCAGAAAACAGTCTGCACCTGTGACAGTCAGGGAGCACAGAGAGTTTGCATTGTGAACATCCCTGTAATGTCCTATCTCCCCATTGGCTGGGGAGAAGTCAAGGTCAAACTCACACACAAAGTTTTGGTCATAAGCCAAATTTCTGCTGGCTTGGAAAACAGTAGAAAGCCAGAGTTAACAGGAAGCTACTGAGATGGGCAGGAAGCCAGGAAATACAGTGTTGGCCTGAGAAAGTGTTCCTATAGCAACACAACTGTTGTAGGTAGTAAACCTTGGCACAGCAACTGTGTGGCCAAGCTGAACATGGGATACCCTAAGCCAAAAATACCAACGAGGAAATGGTCTTGGTTACTGGTAAAAATAGAAACAGACCTTATATGGAGGAAAGCTCTCCAAATTTGGTTCAGAGGATTCCCACAGATTATGATTAAGCAATGAACTCATAAGGATTACCAAACACACAAGAAGATAACCATGAGTGAGAGTCAGCAGAAACAAGAAACAACAGATTTGATTCCCCAACAATTTCAAGTATTGGAATTATAATTACATACATGTAACTTAAAATAGCTATGTGTGAAATCCTATATAATAAAACCCTAATATGCAAATCGACCAAACGGCAGAACGACTGGTCACTATGACGTGCACTGACCACCAGGGGGCAGACACTCAGTGCAGGAGTTGCCCCCAGGTGGTCACTGCACTCCCACAGGGGGAGTGCCGCTCAGCCAGAAGCTGGACTCACAGCTGGCGAGCTCAGCAGCAGAGGCAGGAGCTTCTCCTGCCTCCATGGCAGTGCTAAGGACCCCGAGGGGGATGTCCAACTGCAAGAGGGCACAGGCTGGGCTGAAGGACACCCCTCCCCACACAGTGCATGAATGTTGTGCACCAGGCCTCTGGTGTTTAAATAAAGCATGAAGTGAATGTTCAACTAGAAACACTTTGGAAATGCATGAACAGAAGCATTATGGAAACAATTCCAAGGAAATCAGAAATTCTATATAATAAAAGCCTAATATGCAAATTGAATGACTGGTCGCTATGATGTGCACTGACCACCAGGAGCAGATGTTCAACGCAGGAGCTGCCCCCTGCCCACAGGCCCCAGGCCAGCCAAAGCGGGTGCCAGTGTGGGGGGAAGGGGTGGCCGATCGCCCCCCTGGTTGCCCTGCAGAGGGAGGCAACTGGCGGTGGCAGGGGGCGGAGCCGGTGAGTGGGCGGCGCCAGGCCGGCCAAGGCAGGTGCCAGCGGGGGGACCCCGATCTCCCCACCAGTCACCCTACAGATCGGCCCTGATCACTGGCATACCCATACATGAATTTCGTGCACCGGGCCTCTAGTAAAAGATATAATTGTTGTTGGCAAAAAAAACACACAAAAAAACCCAGAAAACCTCAGTGAAGGGATTAAGTAGATTAGATAATTCAAGTGAGAACCAGAAGATCTATCTGAAGAACTGATCCAGCAGTAGAGAAACAAGGAAATGGAAAATATGAAAAGAAAAAAAAAAAGGTTAAAATATATGGAAATTAAAATGAGAAGATCTGCCCTAGCTGGTTGGACTCAGGATAAAGCATTGGCCCAAGGACTGAAGGATACCTGGTTCGATTCTGGTCAGGAGCAAGTACCTTGGGTTGCAGGCTCGATCCCCAGCCAGAGTGGCTCAGTGGTTGAGCCTCGACCTATAAACCAGGAGGTCACTGTTTGATTCCTGGTCAGGGCACATGCCCAGGTTGCAGGCTCGATCCCCAGTAGGGGGCATGCAGGAGACAGCTGATCAATGATTCTCTCTCATCATTGATGTTTCTCTCTCTCTCTCTCTCCTCTCCTTTCCTCTCTGAAATAAATAAAAATAAATATATATATAGAAAAGAAATAGACAGAAACACATTAGTGGCAGGGTAGTTTAATTCACCCTTAGTCCATGACTAAGCATACCCCCCCCCCAAAAAAAAAAAGAAAAATGAAGAACAATATAGTGGACTTAACATAATTAATAAGATGGATGCATATCAAACTCTGTGATTCTGAAAACAGATATACCTCCTTTTTATATTCCCAATTAAAAAGGAAACCTCAAAAAAAAAAAAAAAAGGAAGCCTCAATACATTAAAAAAATATAAAATAAATAGTGCAGACAACTTTCTCTAGTAGCAATGTAATAAAATAAAAGTATAACCGGGAAATAAAAGACCCTACCCACTTGGAAATAAAATACTTTGGGTTAAACAGCTCTTTAGTCTCGAGAGAAAAATCCAAATAGAATTGTAGACTATTTAGAAAAGGATGATAATAAAAACATTACATATCCCATGTGACACTGCTAAAGCAGTGTTTAGAGGAAACGTTATATTTAAATACTTATGTCAGGGCCAAACACAGTAAAAGTGCATGAATGTAGTGAGATTTAAGATTTCAAGACAGTAGTGTAAAGTTAGCATTTTTCCTTTAGTTAGCAGGTTTATTGACCTGGATTTATTCAGAATTGCTAGGGATTGTACTAGGACAGTGGTCGGCAAACTCATTAGTCAACAGAGCCAAATATCAAACAGTACAACGATTGAAATTTCTTTTGAGAGCCAAATTTTTTATTTTTATTTATTTATTTTTTTAATATTTTTATTGATTTCAGAGAGGAAGGGAGAGGGAAAGAGAGAAACATCAATGATGAGAGAGAATCATGGACTGGCCGCCTCCTGCACGCCCCCCACTGGGGATCGAGCCCGCAACCCGGGCATGTGCCCTTGACCGGGAATCGAACCCGGGACCTCCTGGTTCCTAGGTCGACGCTCAAACACTGAGCCACGCCGGCCGGGCGAGAGCCAAATTTTTTAAACTTAAACTTTTTCTAACGCCACTTCTTCAAAATAGACTCGCCCAGGCCGTGGTATTTTGTGGAAGAGCCACACTCAAGGGGCCAAAGAGCCTGCATGTGGCTCGCGAGCCACGGTTTGCCGACCACTGTACTAGGAGATTCCAAAAATAGCTACATTTATAAATATAATATTTAATAAGCAAAAATTGCTAGCGCAAAATGATAATCTAAAATCAATGGCATTTTAGGAATCAAAGTGTCTTTCAAACTCATGGTGTCAAGCAAAATGCAAGTCTGGATAGTAACAAGGCAAGACTTTATTAAGGGAGACTATTGCAATAAGGAGACACTCAAGACCTAAGCTGAAAACATCTCTGAGAAGGAATGAGCAAGCGTAACTTTAACACGCAGAGACCATGGGACAGGTGCTATACAAAGAGGAAGGGTATACTAAAATTGCTGGGGGGCGTCTTGAATTTAATGAACTGTGTCAAATATTGCAACAGCAGTAAGGTCAAGGCAGGCTATTTTAGCTGGTGTTAGGCACATGGAGTGCAGTTTAGGTCTGAGACGGAACAAACAAGTTACCGTACAAAAAGTCTGTATAAACGTTCAGCGCCTAGCTGTCCTTTGCCACATCAAAGTTATGTCATGCACTAAGTTTGACCAGCCTTGTCACTGGTTATCAGTGCTTGTTTAAATTATTTTGGTTTTTAATCAGATGTAAATTACTTATATTCCAGGTCATAGTGACACAAACATGGTCTAGAAACTGGCTCCACAAATATTCCAAAGAAAGTCTTATCCAGAGGTGAATAAATCACAAACCATCTGGAAAACTTCCACAATACTAACTAATAAGAAGGAGTGAAAACAAATGAAGTAAGCACCTAAAGGAAGTTAAACAAAAATCAGCAAACTAAATAAGAAAGCAGAGACAAGAGGTTAAAAAGATAAAGGTGGCTTGGCTGGTGTGACTCAGTGGTTGAGCGTCATGGTTCGATTCCCAGTCAGAGCACATGCCCAGGTTGCATGCTTGATCCCCAGTAGGTGGCGTGCAGGTGGTAGCTGATCAATGATTCTCATCATTTATGTTTCTATCTCTCTCTCCCTTCCTCTCTGAAATCAATAAAAAATACGTTTAATACAAAAAAGAGATAAAAATAGAAACTACTTAATTAGAAAACAAAAAATGGTAGAAATAAATAATCCAAGAGCTGGTTGCTTAGGAAATCCTATATAATAAAACCCTAATATGCACATCGACCGAACGGTGGAGCAACCGGACCTATGACGCACACTGACCACAGGGGGCAGACGCTCAACGCAGGAGTTGCCCCCTGGTGGTCAGTGTGCTTCTACAGGGGGAGCACCACTCAGCTAGAGGGAGTCTCTCCCATCTCTGAGGCAGTGCTAAGGAACCCTCGGGGGATGTCTGTCTGCCGGCTTAGGCCCGCTCCCTAAGCCGGCAGGTGGACATCCCCAGAGGGGTCCCAGACTGCAAGAGGGCGCAGGCCAGGCTGAGGAACACCCCTCCCCAGTGCACGAATGTTGTGCACTGGGCCTCTAGTAAATAGATAAATGTTTAGCTAAGTTAATTAAGAAAAAAAGCAAAAATACACTTCATGTAATCATTTGCAAATTCTAAACAAAATGAACTTTTTTCTTTAATTAAATTTTATTGGGGTGACATTGGTCAACAACAACATATAGGTTTTATGTGTGGATCTCTAAGTTACAAAATCTATATACATCACCTTGTGTCCACCACCCAAAGTCAAATCTCCTCCTGTCACCTCATATTAGAATTCCCTTTTCCCCCAACCTGGCAACCACCACACTGCTGCTTGTGTTCATAAGTTTCAGTTTTATATCCTACATATGAAAGAAATCGTGTGGTTCTTAGCTTTTTCTGTCTGACTTATTTCACCTAGCATAATGTTCTCAAGATGGATGCATGTTGTTGTAAATGACGGTATTTCATCCTTTTTATGGCTGAGTAGTATTCCATTGTGTATATGTACCACATCTTCTTTATCCAGTCCTCTATTGCAGGGCACTTTGGCTGTTTCCATGTCTTGGCCATCATGAATAATGCTGCAATGAACATAGGGGTACATATATCTTTGCATATAAATGATTTTGAGTTTTTTGGGTTTATACCCAGGAGTGGGGTTGTTGGGTCATATGGTAGCTCTATTAATTTTTTTGAAGAATAGCTAGACTGCTTTCCATAGTGGTTGTACCAGTCTACATTCCCACCGGCAAGTGAATGAGGGTTCCCTATTTTCTACAACCTCTCCAACACTTATTACTTGCTTGTCTTGTTGATAATGGCCACTCTAACAGGTATAAGGTGATATCTCATTGTAGTTTTAATTTGCATTTCTCTAATTGCCAGTGAGGTTGAACATCTTTTCATATATCTATTGGCTGTTTGTATGTCTTCTTGGGAGAGATGTATTTTCAAGTCTTCTGCCCACTCTTTGATTGGATTGTTTATTTGTTTGGTGTTAAGTTTTACAAGTTCTTTATATATTTTGGAAATTAAGCTGCCTTTGTCTAAGATACTGTTTGCAAATATCATCTCCCATCTGGTTGGCTGCCTGTTTGTTTTGTTGTCCATTTCTTTTGCTGTGCAGAAGCTCTTCAGTTTGATATAGTCCCATTCATTTATTTTTGCCTTTACCTCCCTTGCCTTTGAGGTCAAGTCCTTAAAATGTTCTCTATCCCCACCCCCCAGGTCCATAAGTTTGGTACCTATATTTTTTTCTATGTTAACTTACAGTTTTGGGTCTTATGTTTGGTCTTTGATCTATTTTGAATTAATTTTTGTACATGGGGATAAACTGTAATCCAGTTTCATTTGTTTGCATGTGGCTTTCCATTTAAAATGGGCTTTTAAAGAACTATAACTTACTAAAACTGATCTCAAAGGAAACAGAAAGTATAAACAAATCACTTACCATAAAAGAACGTACAGAGAACTGTCCCACAAAAAAAGCATCAGGTACTTCCTTTTTTTTTGCATCAGGTACTTTCCATAGCTGCTTATGTGCAGCTTTAAAGAACAGATAATTTCAAAACTATTTAAGCTATTTCAGTACTTAAAGAAAGAAACCTTCCAAATTCTTTATCTGAAGCAAGAATGATGTTGACAATAAATCTGACAAAGGCTCTAATCTCACTTATAAATATTGACAGAACAATACTAAATAAAATACTAGGAAAAAGAATCCTGCAATATCTTTAAAAATAACATGACAAAATAGAGTTTTTTCATATACAGTATACAAGAAGGATTAAATATTAGGACATCTATTTTACGAATAGATCTAAGGAAGATCAACTCTATGGACTTTGAAAAAAGTTGATGAAAACTTTTAATATCTACTTTTGAATTAAAAAAATGTTCATAAGAGAATAAGAATGTATTACACAAATCTATTTAACCTCCAGGCCAACTTATGTTCAATAGGAAAATATTAAAAGCATTCCAATTAACAAAAGGTTACTATTACCTTCTATTACCACTACTATTACCACTAAAATTTTTCTAGCTAATGAAAATATTTTTAGAATTTTGGGGAAAAATAGAAGTTAAAAAATAGTGGAAACAAGGATGCCTGCTTTTGTCACTGTATTCAACATTGTACTGGAGGTTCTAGCCAGGGAAATTAGGCAAGAAAATAAAATTTAAAAATCAGGATTAGAAAGGAAGAAATAAAACTATTTTTATTTGTAGATAACATAATCTTATATATAGAAAACCCTAAAGATTTCACACAAAAATCTATTTGGGCTAATAAATGAGTTCAGCAATGTTGCAGATATAGGATCAGTATATAAAAATAGTTGTATTTCTATACATTAGCAATAACAATCAAAAGATAAAATTAAGAAATTAATTTATAATAGCATAAAAATAATAAAATACTTAAAAATAAATTTGAAAAAAGTAGTAGATGACTCATACTGTAAAAAACAAAACATCATTGAAATAAATTAAATAAAACTAATCAAAAGATTATCTGTGGTCTTGACTGGGTGGCTCAGTTGGTTGGAGAATCATTCCATAGACCAAAAGGTTGTGGGTTCGATTCCCGGTCAGGGCACATACCCAGGTTGCAGGTTCAATCCCTGGTTGGGGTGCGTATGGGAGGCAGCCAATCAATGTATCTCTCTCACAATGATGTTTCCCTCTTTCCCTCTTCCCCTTTCCCTTCTCTCTCCCTCCTTCTCTAACATAAATAAAAACATATTTTTAAAGGGTTCAGACCTAAATCTAAGAACTAAAATTACAAAACTCTTGTAAGAAAACATAGATGTAACTTTTTGTGACCTTGGATTAGGCAATGGTTTCTTATATATGACACCAAAAGCACAAGCAACAAAACAATAGATAAATTGGACTTCATTACAATTAAATACTTTTGTGTTTTGAAGGACACCCACCTGTAAGTGAAACAACTTGTTACCAAAGGGATAAAGCATTTACAAGTCATATATCTGATAAGGGATTTGTATCTAGAATATATAAAGAATTCTAACAGCTTAACAATAAAATACAAATCAATTGAAAAAAATGGACAAAGAATTTAAATATACATTTCTCCACAGAAGGTATACAAATGACTAGTGAGTTCATGAAAGATGCCTAACACCACTAATCACAAGGGAAATGCAAATCAAAACTACAATAAGATACCACTTTATACCCACAATGTTGACTATAATAATTGTTTTTTTAGTGATTTTTAGAGAGAGAAGAAAGGAGAGAGAGAGAGAGAAGAGAGAGAGAGAGAGAAACACCAACGTCAGAGAGAAGCATCTATGTGAGAAACATTGATTAGCTGCATCCTGCATGCTCCCTACTAAGGGATCCAGCCCAAAACCCAGGCATGTATCCTGACCAGGAATCAAACCAGCGACCTTTTGGTGCATGGGACAACACCCAACCAACCGGTCAGGACAACTATCATACTCTTTTAAAAAGACAATAACAAGTGTTGGCAAGAATGTGGAAAAACAGGATTCCTCATACATTGCTGAGGGGAATAAAAAATGGTTCAGTGGCTGTGGAAAACAATTTGACAATTTCTTAAAAAGTTAAGCCTACAGTTATTATATGACCAAGCTGACCAAGCAATTCTTCTCCAAGGTATATATCTTAGACAAATAAAAATATACAACTGCATACAATCATGTACACAAGTGTTCATAACAGCGTTGTCCAAAATAGCCCCAAAGTGGAAACAATCCAAATGTCCAATACTGATCAACTGATGAATGGATAAAAAATATGGTAAATACATAGAAACAGAGTATTGTTTTGCCATAGAAAGGAATGAAGTTCCGCTACATGCTACAACATGGATGAACCTCAAAAACATTATGCTAAGTGAAAGAAGCTATGCACAAGAGGTCATGTATTGTATGATCCCATTTATATGAAGTATCCAGACTAGGCAAATCCATAGAGATAGAAAGTAGACTGGTGGTTGCCAGAGGTTAAGGGGAGAGAAGAATAGAAAATAACCATTAATGGCTATGGGATTTTATTTTGGGGTAACAAAAATATTCTGGAGTTAGTGGTGATGGTTATATAATCTTGTGACTATACTAAAAATCACTAATTTACACACTTTAAAATTGTGTAGCATATTTTATCACATTTTAATTATAGCTCAAAAATTATTGCTAAGCTTTCAGTCTATTATGTAACATTATATTTAATAAACTTTTCAAAATAAGAAAAAATTATTTGTGGGAATGACAAATTTATAAATTATTTGCAGATGTTATTATATACTTGGAAAATATAGGAGAAAAACACAAAATTTTATAGATCTCAAGAGAATCAGGTAGATTGGTATGAAGTTAATATTGAGAAATCATTCATTTCATACATACAAACATCAAGGACTTGAAAAATTCTATTTATAATAGAAATAAGAAAGAAAATTTTCTGGCAATAATCTAGCAAGAAATGTAAAAATTTAAATAAATAAAACTTAACTCACTACTAAGGGAAACAAAAGAATTTGAACAAATGGAAAGGCAAAATTTAACCTATGATAGGCTGACTTAATATCATAAAATTCTTTCTAATCCTTAGAACTGCCCCAATTCTAAGGATTTTCTAAAGTTCGTACAGAAAAAAATTAAAAATCAGAACATGTCTGACAAAGAAATGACAAAGAATTAGTTGAACCAGAGAGTAAAGTTTGTTTTATGTTATTTTTTTCTTTCCTTTTTTAAAAATTAAATGTATTTGGGTGACATCCTATATAATAAAAGCCTAATATGCTAAGTGTCTGGTCAGCGGCCATTCAACCAATCAAAGTGTAATATGCTAATGATATGCTAAGGCCCCTCAACCACTTGCTATGACATGCACTGACCACCAGAGGGCAGACAGTCCCTAGGGGGAGCGGGCCTAAGCTGTCAGTCGGACATTTCCTGAGGGCTCCTGGACTGCGAGAGGGCACAAGCCAGGCTGAAGGACCCCCCCACCCCCCCCAAGTGCACGAATTTTGTGCAGTGGGCCTCTAGTTGTTAATAGGACTATATACACTGAGTGGCCAGATTATTATGATCTCTGAATGTAGATCATAATAATCTGGCCACTCAGTATATATATATATTAGAGGCCCAGTGCATGAATTTGTGCATGGGTGGGGTCCGGCCAGCCTGGCCAGGGGGAGGGTACATGAGCGGTTGGCTGGCCTGCCTGCTGGTTGAATTCCTGGTCGAGGGGACAATTTGCATATTAGCCTTTTATTATATAGGCTATACACTGAGTGGCCAGATTATTATGTGTTCAGAGATCATAATAATCTGGCCACTCAGTGTAGGTTTCAAGTGTACAATTCTATGATACATCATCTGTATATTGCATTGTTTGTTTACCACCCAAAATCAAATCTTCTTCCATTACCAGATATTAGACGCCCCTTTACCCTTTACTAGACTCCACCTTCCAACCCTCTGGTAACCACCATACTATTGTCTATCTCTGAGTCTTTGTTTGCTTGTTTTTCTGGTTTGTTCATCTGTTGCTTTCAGTTTTATATCCCCCATGAGTGAAATCATGTGGTTCTTGACTTTTTCTGTCTGACTTGTTTCACTTAGCCTGATATTCTCAACCTCCATCCGTGTTGTTGCAAATGTCAGTATTTCATCTGTTCTTATGGCTGAGTTGTATATGTGTACCACATCTTCTTTATCCAATCACCTATTGAGGAATATTTTGGTTGTTTCCATGTCTTGGCCACCATGAATAATACTGCAATGAACATAAGGGTGCATATGTCTTTGCAAAGAAATCTTTTCAAATTTTTCAGGTAGGTATCCAGAAGAGGGGTTGCTGAATCATGTGGTAACTATATTCTTAAATTTTTTAGTAACTTCCATACTGTTTTCCATAGGGGCTGTACTCGTTTCATTCCCACCAGCAGTGAATGAGGGTTCCTTTTCTCCACAGCCTCTCCAATACTTTATTACTTGTTTTCTTGATGATAGCCATTCTACCAGGTGTGAGGTGGTATCTCATTGTAGTTTTATTATTATTATTATTATTATTATTATTATTATTATTGCTAGAGGCCCAGCACACAAAATTCATTCACTTGGGGGTGGGGGGGGGTGGTCTCTCAGCCTGGCCTGCACCCTTTTGCAGTCTGGGACCCCTCGGAGGATGCAGACATCCCTCTTGCAGTCTGGGGCTCTCATAGTCCAGGACCCCTCACTCCTTACCACCCACCTCACCAGCCATGAGCCCAGCTTCTGGCTGAGCAGCGCTCCCCCTGTGGGAGTGCACCGACCACCAGGGGACAGCTCCTGCATTGAATGTCATCCCCCTGGTGGTCAGTGCTCATCATAGCAACCAGTTGTTCTGCTGTTTGGTCAATTTGCATATTAGGGTTTTATTATATAGGATTATTTTGGTTAATCCTCACCCAAGGATTTTTAAGAGACAGTAGAAGGAAGGGGGAGAAATAGAAAGAGAGAAACATCAATTGGCTGCCTCCTGCACACACCCTGACAATGTATATTGTTTTGGGAATATGGCCATTTTAACTAATTTGATTCTTCCAATCCATGAACACGGACTATCTCTCCATTTCATTTTGTCTTTTTCAATGTCTTTTAATAATACTTGGTAGTTTTCAGTGTATAAGTCCTTACATCCTTTAAGTTTATTCCTAGGTACTTTATTTTTTTGGTTGCAATTGCAAAAGAAATTTTTTTCATTTCTTTTTCTGAAATTTCATTGTTAGTGTACAAGAAAGCAGTGAATTTTTATGCATTGATTTTGTATCCTGCAACTTCACTATATTTGGTTATTGTTTCTAATAGTTTTTGGATGGAGTCTTTAGGATTTTCTATATACAGAATCATGTCATCTACTTCATTCCTAATTCGAATTCCTTTTTATTTTTTTTCTCTTGCCTGACTGCTCTGGCTAGGAGTTCCAGAACCATGTTGAATAAGAGTGGTAAGAGTGAGCAGCCTTGTCTTGTTCCTAATTTTAGAGAAAAAGCTTTCTGTTTTTCACCATTGAGTATGATATCAGCTGAGGGTTTGTAACAGGTGGCCTGTATTATGTTAAAGTACTTTCCTTCTATCCCATGTTTTGAGTGTTTTCATTGTAAATGGATAAGTGGATGTTGTACCTCATCAAATGCTTTTTCTGCAGCTAGGGTTGAAGAACACTACTAGCCGAACTATTGGGGGGTGGATGTAACTGTTCTTCTCTATAACTTAAGAAAGTTCTGTGTGTGTGTGTGTGTGTGTGTGTGTGTGTGTGTGTGTGTGTGTTTTCCTTTCAATAAAACTTTAAAAAATATTTTAAAAATTGATTTCAGAGAGGAAGGGAAAGGGAGAAAGAGATAGAAGCATCAATGATGAGAGTGAATCATCCATCGGCTGCCTCTTGCACGCCCCCTAGTGGGAATTGAACCTGCAACCTGGATAACTGCCCTGTTGGGAATCAAACTGGTGACCTCTTGGTTCCTGGGTCGACACTCAATGCTGAGCCACGCCTGGACTCAATGAAACTTTTTTATGTTGAGATAATTGTAGAGTCACTTGTAGTTATAAGAAATAATACAGAAATCCCATATAGCCTGAACCTAGTTTCCGCAGTGATAACATCTTGCAAAACTTTAGCACAACATTACAACCAGAATATTGGCATTGGTGCAGTCAAATGCAGACTATTTCCATCCCCACAAGGATCCTTCACATTGTCCTTTTATAGGCACGCCTATTTCTGCCCCCCCCCCCGCCCCCCCCCCTTCCTTCCCTCTCCGGGAAGGTTCATTTTAACTATGCTCCGCTCTTCTCATTAAGTGACAGATTTCCTCTGCTGCGTTTTCTTCCTATTAATACAAAGCAAATAAAGACACCTGTTTTCAATTTTTTCTAGCAGTGAAACTGTCTTAGGCACCTAAAGCCTTTTGCCTCTAGGCTTTGGTTAACACTGTTGTTTGAGCAGATTACCTGGAGTCATAAAACAGTTCTTTTGGGGAAGGGGGTGGGTAGAACAATAAGTTTGTTCATAAGATATTCTTCAGCCATTCTCTGCTTAGATTGTGAATGCCATAATCAATATAGTTTCCTTTTTTCCTTTGTTCAACACAAACCCATAAAATCTCCGGAGCAGCTTTTATTTTAAAGATGGCTATGGCCATGAACTGTCTCCCTCCAGCTTAAGTTTTCAATAAACCAAATAATTAGTGCGCTTCTGACTCTTACAGAAGCTAAAACACAACTGAAACTTTACTGGTTCTTTGGTGACCCTTCATGACATACCTCAGCTTCCCAGGACATGTCCCTCCCTTGGTTTGCATCATGGAATTTCTGGCATCATCTCAGAAGATTCTCAGGAATGTCCTCACCTCAGATCTTACCACCTGGTTCTCCTGGCCTCACTCTCTTCCCTAGTTAGGAGGCCCCTATCATCCAGCATTAGTTCCAGTATTCTCAGCTCTCTCCCATTTTTACTCTTCTGTTTTATTTGTACTATTACCCCCCCCCCCCACCTCCCATGGATGAAGCATGAGTTTCTTCTTGTAGGGGGCCAGTTTTAAACCTGAGAACAGCAGTAACACTGCTGACTGGTCTCTGGGCAGTCTCTGACTAGATGAGCTGAAGTATAGAGGAGATTTCATCAGTCCTAGAATGGAGGCTCTGGAGAGGCAGCATGTGGAGAAGTTCTGAATGCACACTCTCAGTACCAGAGATGTCACTGGTAAAAATAACATTCATGGCCCTGGCCAGTGTGCTCAGTGGTTAGGGTGTCAGCTTGTTCACCAAAGTGTCTCAGTTTGATTCCCAGCCAGGGGCATGTACCTGGGTTGCAGGTTCAATCCCCCACCCCAGTCAGGGCATATGCAGGAGGCAGCCAATCGATGTGTCTCTCTCCCATTGATATTTCTCTCTCTCGCCCTCTGTCTCTCTCTCCCCTTCCACTCTCTCTAAAAAAAGAATCAATGGGAAAAGTACACTCTGGTGAGGTTTTGATCTTGAGGAAGTACACTCTGACCTCTGGTTTTGATCTTGAGGAAGGGCACATACCAACATGGAAATGTTAAAACGTTCTGATCTTCTATGTATAGAAACAGCAGACTGCTGCCTGGGGGCCTGTGATGGGGCATTACGATGCTTCTGAACATGACGAACTCTTGCTCACAGCACATTTGCAGGGTAGAAACATGGGGCAGCAGGAATAGCCGTGGTAGTAGCAGCTGCAGTATGTGCACAATGTCTATGCTAACAGCGTACTGTGGGGCATGACTCCTAGACCTTGGTCTCAGGACAGTGGATCAGGAGAGGTTTGGGTCTGAAACCTGAATGTTTCAGGGAGACATTGCTCTTAGTAGAACATTTTTCTCTAGAAGGACAGAATGTGGCAAGTCTTCGGGCAGCCATCACATAGTGTCTGAAGGTGGCAGTTAGGAGTTGATAATGAAGCAGCTGCATTATCATTCTCTGCATAAACCAATTTTAGGGGGAGCCTCCTGCTCTTCTTTATGTTAAACAAAAATCCTATATAATAAAAGGCTAATATGCAAATAGACCTAACAGCAGAACAACCAGAACAACCGAACAATCGGTCGCCATGATGTGCGCTGACCACCAGGGGGCGTGCGCAGACCATGGCGGGTGTTGGCCACTTCAGGATGGTGGAGCAGGTGAGCGGGGGTGCCAGACCAAGGCGGGGCAACTGGTCGCTGTCATCGGGGCCAGCCTCTGAAAATGCTTTGCTCCCACACACTGCGGTCCCGCCCAGTGCTTGCACCTGCTACCAGCACCGGCCCTGCTCACACCCGCTTCTGGTGCCTGGTGCTGGTCCCGATCACTCGGCACCATCACCTCTGAGGGCTTCTCCACCTCCCCCTGCTCCTGAGGGGCGATCAGGGCAGCAGCTGCTGCTCACACCCGCTTCGGGCACTGGCCACAATTGCTTCGCACCTTCAGCGGGTAAGGGCGGGGCTTGCACCATCAGCATGTGGGAGTGGTGGTGATGGGAGCGAGGCTGCCGGCAAACAGGTGACCAGGGGTCATGGTGGGAGGGGCTGGACGGGGGTGCAGAGAATGGGCTGAGACTCACCCCTGTGCCTACTGCAGTCTCACGGACCACAGTTCCTTTCAAGGTTCATGAACGAATTTGTGCACTGGGCCCCTAGTGATAAATAATGATTTGGTGGACATATTGGTGGCTTCCTCTGGGGAGGGAGGGAAACTTTTGCTGTGTCCATATTACTTCAGTGCTATAGAGATTGAGGGCTGAACCAAATGATAAAACTCTTTGGAGATAAGGTGTGGTGTTTTTTTTTAGAATACTTTTTTTTTTTAATTTCCTCTCCCAATTAGTTCTCAGAAGTAAATGATACCCTCAAATTGAGCCAACGTATCTATCAATTGAGAAACTGGTGGGGCTTTGACACTCTTTTTTTTTTTCCTCTTTTAAATATATTTTTATTTGATTTCAGAGAGGAAGGGAGAGGGAGAGAAAGATAGAAACATCAATGCTGAGAGAGAATCATTGATTGGCTGCCTCCTGCATGCCCCCCCTACTGGGGATCAAGCCCCGCTACCCAGGCATATGCCCTTGATCGGACTCAAACCAGGGACCATTCAGTCTGCAGGCTGATGCCCTATCCACTGAACAAAACCAGCTGGGGTGCTTTCACATTCTTAAGCAAGGAGTTGGTTATAATGTGGAAGTCAAGAAAGAGGACTAATTTGGGAATTTGGATTTATCAGTTAGCAGCATTCAGATGGTAGCTAACGCCACTAATATAGAAGAAATTACAAAGTGGACGTGTTTAGAATAACAAAAGACAGGTGAGGGTTGAATTGTACAGAATACCAATATTTATAGAGAGGTAAAGGAAGAATTTCGGCAATGGAGGCTGAGAAACAGTCATGAAGGGGTTAAGACAAAAGGCAGGGATGAATGGTATCACCCGGGCCAGGGGAAAAGAGGTACTTGGAGTGCTATAGAGATTGAGGGCTGAAAACACATTGGAATTTTCAACCACAAAGCTCTTGCCAATGTCACAGTGACCTGGGGATCACAATTACATTGGCGACGTTGGGGTGCAGGTCAAACTGTTGTGGAACAAAGAAAGGAGAAGTGGGGGAGTGGAGGCGTGTGTGACCTTCTTCAGGAGAGTGGCCCTGGAGATAGAGTGGTGACTCGGGCAGAGCCTATAGTGTAGGAAGAGTTGTCTTTTTTCTTTTTCCCCAAGAAGGTATAAAAGTGAAGCGTCTGAGTTAAACCAAGTTAGGAAAGAGCCAGTAAAGAGGAAGTAGTCAAAGCGTAGGAGCAAAAGGCTGCTTGATGGAAGTGGGAGAAGGGATAAAACTCCTTGGAGATAAGGTTTTTGGTGTGTGTGGTTCTTTTTTTAGAATACTTTTTTTAAAAAAAAGTTTCCTCTCCCAATTAGAAGTTCTCAGAAGTAAATGATCCCCTCAAATTGAGCCAACACATCTATCAATTGAGAAATTGGTGGGGCTTTGACACTCTTTTTTTTTTTTTTTCTTTTAAATATATTTTTATTGAGTTTTTACAGAGGGGAAGGGAGAGGGAGAGAAAGATAGAAACATCGATGAGAGAGAAACTTCGATCAGCTGCCTCTTGCACACCCCCTACTGGGGATGTGCCCGCAACCAAGGTACATGCCCTTGACCGGAATCGAACCCGGGACCCTTCAGTCCGCAGGCCGACGCTCTATCCACTGAGCCAAACCGGTTTTGGCTTTTCTCTCTTTTAAATATATTTTTATTGATTTCAGAGAGGAAGGGAGAGGGAGAGAAAGATAGAAACATCAATGATGAGAGAGAATTATTGATTGGCTGCCTCCTGCATGCCCCCCTACTGGGGATCAAGCCCAAACCCAGGTATGTGCCCTTGACCAGAATAATATCTGGTTCCCTCTAAGGGAACTTTCTTCAAGCGGAACAATGTAACGCAGATGGGAAAATATAACCTATTGCCCCTTTTCCTGCAGTCTGGGCTAGCAAGACTTGTTGCCTGTTTGCTCACATGTTACAGAGGCCATAAATCATAAAACAATACACACACCCCGGACAGGGCTGTCCGTGCTGGCACCCGACCAGGCCCTTAGGTATGGTCGCATTCCCACACATGGGGCTTTTTGCAAAGCCCCCGAAAGGTCCGGAAGCCCCACCCACATTTTGTGTCCGCAGGCACAATAAAGCTGTGTAACTCCATTTCTGTAAGCATTACTTGATTTTTCTCTGGACTTCTATAACACACACACTTATGTCATCCCCTCCCAGGTTGTCTCTGGGATGGTCTGTGTGTCTGGTTGAATGTGGCAGAAGTGGTTGCTTTTGAGATGAGGATATCAAAGACACCATGGCTTTTATCTTGGTGGTTTGCTGGCTTCCTCCTCCCCCATCCCCCAACCCACCATCCTCCTCACCCCCAACCCTATCATTCACTCTGGGGGAAGCCAATTTGTAAGCAACCCTGTGGAGAGTCACGAGTGGTGGGAAACTGAGGCTTCTTGCTGACAACCAGATGAGTGAGCCTGGAAGTAGATCCCCCAGCTCAGGGAGCCTTCAGATGACGGCAGCCCTGTTGGCATTTTGGCTGTAAGTGCATGAGCTCCTCTGAGCCAGACACACTCAGCTAAGCTGCTCCCAGATTCCGCACCACCTGAAGTGATATGAGATAATAAGTGTTTATTGTTTAAACTGCTAAGTCTCAAGCAATTATGCAGTGTAGGGAAGGAAAAAGTTTCCTCAGCCCTCTTAAGGTCCCTGACTGGGTCTGAAAATGAAACTCACAGAGACAAATTAGCAGGAGAAAAGCATACAGATTTATTTCATACTAGTGCACGGAATTCATGCCCGGGGGAGGGGTGTGTCCCTCAGTCCAGCCTGCATCCTCTCCAATCTGGGACCTCTTGGACATCCTTCTCGCAATCCGGGACCGCTGGCTCCTAACCGCTCACCTGCCTGCCTGCTTGATCACCCCTACCCATTCTGTCTGCCGGCCTGCTTGCCCCCAACTGCCTGCCCCCCGCCGGCCTGCTCACCCCCAACTACCCCCCCACAGGCCTGCTCACCCCCAACTGCCCCCCCCCAGCCTGATAACCCCCAACTGCCCTCCCCTCCTGGCCTGATCACCCCTAACTGCCTCGCCTCGGCCCTGCCACCATGGCTTTGTCCAGAAGGTCATCCAGAAGGTCTCCTGGAAGGTCACCCGGTCTAATTAGCTTATTACCCTTTTATTAGTATAGATAAGTTTTACATGACATGAGACCCAAAGAAACAGTTAAACCTGAGTATTTGATGATAGGTTTGGTGAAGAGTGGATAGTATTAGAGAAACGATAGGCTGAGGAATACGAGGTCATTGTAATCCGGGGACACTCAGCAAGAGCTGTTTGTTTGGGTTTCTTTTGGTGCCCCTTGTCTTTGGAGATAAAGATGCTGCCTGCCTCTGGGTATAGAAAGGGCACCTCTGACGTGACGGTTCTATGACCGGTTTCAAGAAGGACAGGGTCAGAATGACCTTCTTGCTTTTGCTGTTTTTTCACATTCCTTTGCTTAAAATATTTGATATGCCAAGGCTCCATATTTGGGGTTGCATATTCTGAACCCTATCAATAGGTTGAGTAGTAAAAAAAATCTAAATTTCTACTTTCTTGATTCCCAATGTGCTAATTTTACTAAAACCATGGACATAAGATATCTTCAAAGCTATAATGCTGATTTTTAAAAAAATGTTTTTATTGATTTTTAGAAAGAGAGGAAGAAGGGAGAGAGATAGAAACATCGATGAGAGGGAAATAGATCAACTGCCTCCTGCACACTGGGGAATCGAGCCCAAAACCCAGGCATGTGACCTGACCGGGAATCTAACCGTGACCTCCTGGTTCATAGGTTGACACTCAATCACTGAGCCACACTGGCCAGACTATGATGCCAATTTTTTTAAATGATGTGCAGCCCTAGCTGGTTTGGCTCAGCGGATAGAGCATCGGCCTGTGGACTGAAGGGTCCCGGGTTTGATTCTGGTCAAGGGCACATGCCCGGGGTTGCAAGCTCAGTCCTTAGTAGGGGGCATGCAGGAGGCAGCTGATCAATGATTCTCTCTCGTTATTGATGTTCCCATCTCTCTCTCCCTCTCCTTCCTTCTCTGAAATCAATAAAAAAATATATTTTAAAAAAATAAAAATGGCCGAAACCGGTTTGGCTCTGTGGATAGAGCGTCGGCCTGCAGACTGGGGGGTGCCGGGTTCAATTCCCGTCAAGGGCACGTGCGTTGGTTGCAGGCACGTCCCCGGTGGGGGGCGTGCAGGAGGCAGCTGATCCATGTTTCTCTCATCGATGTTTCTGACTCTCTATCTCTCTCCCTTCCTCTCTGTAAAAAAAAAAATAAAAAAATCAATAAAATAAAAAATGAAAATTATGTGCAGATTGTGTATTAGGCTGAAGTAATTAATACCTTTGTAGTGGGGTTAATATCTTTGTACCAGGTAAAGAAGTAAAGCCCTATGCGTCGATTGAGGCTGAGCCTATCGGCAGAAATAGATAAATAATACGGTAAGGATTAGCTTTGGGCAGGAGGATGGACTCTGCTTCTTCTGAGAAGCTATTTTGTCTGGCCATTTTTACTAGTTCTTGTTCTTTAAACATACCTTTTAAAGTGATTAGCAGTATGATAGATGAGCTATTTGCTAATATATCCCAGTTGTCTGGCAATAAGGCTTTTCTGGACAAAGCAGTGTGGGTGTTAGCATAAAAGAATGAACAAATACTCAAACAGTGAGAAGGTAATTATCTAGGCAGAGGGAAAATAATGATGCATTTAAAAAACCCATGCATGCATGAAGAGCAATCTGAGAATGTATAAATCAAAATTGTGTTCAAAGCAAAAATCATGCTTGCGTGACGAACGGTAGAGTCTCGGTGAAGACAAATGAACACCCTGATCACAGAACTAGGAGAACTTCTTCCTGCCACTGGATGTAACTGCCAAATGGGATCATATGAAAGAAGTATGAATGGAAAACTAATTTTGAGGTTATAACCAGGTAGAACTGAAGTTCTGCTTCAGGCTGTCCAAGAGAGTGGTACTCCCCTTTTAACCATGTATGATAAGCATGAGACTCATGTATAATAAAGTATTCTGCTGGTGGATGCCACTTATTGTAGTAATAACTTGTAAGTTTTTCGGTCATTTCCATTATTTATCTCAGACCTTTACTCTTATATTCATTTTAGGAGAACATATGTGCAGACCCTTGTACAAAGTTAAAAATGTCAAAATATGCCTTAAAGAAAGTTTTTTTTTGTTTTGTTTTTTAACCAAAGAGTTTTTAATGACTTTCTATTCTCATTTGTTGTATTTTGGGTTTCACGAGGTTGGGGCGGCTGGACCACGGTGACAAGCTGGAGCTTGACCAGATCATGGGTCTAGGCAAAGGTGGCAAGATGAACAGGCCCCGCTGTCAGCACAGAGACAGGGCTAACCCTGTGGGCAAGGCCTGGCTTTCATGGTTTCCCATTCAAAATCTGTAGGAGATATTGGAGTACTTGGAAGTGGAAGACTTTGATTTGAATTCTTGTTTTACTATTTAGTAGCTCTGTTATCTGAGCAAGAGACACTCTCTGAGTCTCAATGTCTCCTTCACAAAATAGAGCTAAAAAAAAAATTCTGCCATTATTACATACTGGTGTTTTCTTGAAGGTTGATTGAGACTCACATCAAATGTATGTGGAAGCCATTTTTTAAAATTCTTTATTGTTGAAAGTATTACATATAGTATTATATATGTCTCCTTTTTCCCCCATTGACCTTTCCCTGGCCACCCCCAGCTCTCACCCCTTCACCCCTCCCCCACTAGTGTCTGTGTCCATTGGTTATGCTTATATGCATGCATACAAGTTATGTGGAAGCCATTTTTTAAACTTTAAAGCACTCTAAATATATTATTTTATTGTTGATACTATTATCATTCCTTCTTACCTTGAATCTTTATGTTCTTGGCAAAAGCTCAGATAGGCTTTAAAGCTTTTTTAAAAATTTTTACCAGAGGATAGGCTTTTATTGATTTTAAGAGAGAGAGAGAAAAGGAGAGAGAGACAGAGAGAAACGTTGATGTGAGAAACATCGATTGGGAGACCTGTACATGCCCCAACCTGGGATCAAACTGCAACCTAGGTATGTGCTCTGACCGGAAATTGAACCCACAACCTTTTGGGTTGGGATGATGCTCCAACCAACTGAGCCACCTGGCCAGGGCTAGGCTTTAAATCTTTTTCCAAGCTGCTTTCACTTTATTCTTCTATTTATACACTAGAGGCCTGGTGCATGAATTCATGCACTGGTGGGGTCTGGCTGGCCCACCCCAATCAAGGTAAGGGGGGCCATTTGGGGATGGGGAAGGGGGAGGGGCCATGGGCTGTTGGCCGGCTGGCCCTGCCCTCTGGTCAAACTCCCGGTGGAGGGGGCAATTTGCATATTAGCCTTTTATTATATAGGATTCTCCTGCCCGCAGATTTGGAAGCAGACCATGATGTAAACTTGGCAGTCTTGCTCAGATCTTTTACCAGATTCTATTTCCCTTTTCCCATCCCCCACCCACCCCAACTCAGGCTCCCTGTCCGGTTGTTCTGGGGGTAAGAGAACAGAGCAGAGAGAGAAGACTGAGCTGAGTCGACCCACCCCTGCACCCAGCTATGAGAGAGCAGGCCTGGAGAGAAAGGACGGAGGTTCCAGTGAGGGATAAAGGCCTTTTTCCAAGGCACAGAGGCCACCTCAGCGTGGCCACTGGTTTGTTCAGATTTGGGCAGTGTGCTGGCCTGGAGCTGGGGGGTGCAGTGCCTCCAACTGACTGAGGAGGAAAGGGATTTGAGGCCGCTGCCAGGGGTGCACAGTCAGTCATCACCGAGGCCAGCAGCTGCTGCCATGCTGAAGAGCACCCGGGGCTTTGCGGGATGCGGAGTTGGTTCTGTACAGCCAGGGCCACGCTGTCACCCTTCTGGAACACCATGCCACAAGGCCTTCCCCAAACATCACGGCACACAGCACTCAGCCTAGGGGCGGCAGGGCCCGAGCCTGGCAGGAGCCCTCCACAAGCCCATTAACAATGGCTGCCCCCCATCTCCAAGCAGGGTATTGGTGGGCCTCAGGTCCCTGTGGGCATAACCCTGGGCATGACTGGCTTCAAGGCCTCTGCAGACACCCAACAGCAGCTGTAGGGTTTGATCTGCAGTCAGGAAATTGCCTTTGTCTCTCAGCCTTCCTATCTCACTCCACAGCGTACCCCTCTTGGTTGCAGACTCCATCCCAGGCCTTGGTCAGGGGGGTGCAGGAGGCAACCAATTGATGTGTCTCTCTCACGTCAATGTTTCCTCTCTCTGCGTCTCTAGAATTTCCGTCAATTTGGATTTTTCTCAATGTTTCCTCATGTTTAGATTCCATCTTTTTAGGCAGGAAAATACATACATGATATTGTATAAATATTAGAAACTCAAGGTTGGTTGAATCATAAAAAGAGTAATTCGCTAATTTCTTAAAGGAAGATTATGTCGAGTCAGAAACTATGGTGGGTCTGAAATGTTACCCTACTTGCACGGAGATAGGTAGGTAGGTAGGTAGGTAGGTTGCAAAAACATCAGGTCTGCATGAGTGGTCAGAGCTTTCATTACTCACAGCGGAGACACCAGGCAGTTACATTGCTGCTTTGCCCATCAGGGGGGCAAGCCTACATGCAAGGGGGATCGCACTGTAGGAGAGGGACCCTAAAATGTGGACCTGAAGTTTATATAGGGAGGGATAACCATTCCTCTTTCCCCGGAAGGAGGAAGAAAAGTCTTTGCCCATAAAGTACCCTAGTCTTCCTTAGGAGCAGAAGGCAAAGAAGCTTGGAGTCTTCCCTTTTGGAAGCTAAATCACTGGTATTTTTTTAATCTAAATGATCTCAGTAGTCTCTAGAAGATAAAAACATCCTCTTTGGATTAGAACCAGGCCTTTCTCCTCTTTTGATGTGTAAACACAAAGGGAGCTAGTCCTCTCAACCCTCTGGGCTCTGCCTGGGGAGGAGGGGAGCTGCCCCCTGTCCTGGAATGTCAGGCAATGATTCCAGGTAGGATAGAGAAGTTTTATTGCCCCGAAAGAGCTAGTAAATGGCTCCATCGGAGCAGGTGCTCCTGCGGGGCCTACAAGGAAACTTCCTCATTTCCCAGCCGATCAATGCCCAGGCCGCAGGAGGCTGGGGCTCTGCAGAAACACAGAACTACAGGGAGCATTGGTTTTCGCACAGACGACGGTGCACACTTTCAGAATGGGTAAAATTTGTCTTTGGTGACGTGTGGACATCCTGGCTGTACTCTTCCCATCCATGTACTGCATCTTCTCTTTGACCTGTGGCACTGTCCCCTGTCACTTTAATTTTGGAGTATGGGCCTCTTCCCCAAATACTCCATGGTACATTACTTTTGTCCCATATCTTCACATTTAAAAGACACATTTAGGATAGCGACTCTTAGCTAGTTGCTAGAAGGAAAGCAAACTAACTCAAAATAGCCGCTAATGAATTATGTGCTCTTGATATTGTGGGAGATTTTTTCCACCCCAAGAGTAACAATGCTTATCACATGCAGGTGGAGGAACTGAAAAAAATGAAATAGGATCAATTTTGTGAAAGTACATTCATCATTTGTCAATTACCATATACATGAATGTCAGCTTGTAAAAGAATTATTACTAATACTAACTACCACACTGAGGCCTAGGTACACAAAGACACCATTTTAATTCATGACCTGTGTTGACTTTCCCCGTTCCAGTGCACAGGACTCCATTTTCCTGCTTCCTGTCTCATGGCCACAAGGCAGCTGCGGCTGCACCTACACACTCCTGTTCCCATAAAACTCCTGGCAGAAAGAAGGATGTGAAGTGAAGGGGGAAGAGGGCAAAGTAAATGTCGTCTTTTTATTCAGAAAGGGGCACTATCCTCAGAAACTTTTAGCTTCGTCTTATTACACTAAATGTGTCACATGACCAGCCAGATGCCAGGGAGGATGGGAAAGTATTTTCTTAATTAAGGAAACAGTTACTTCACATCAACTCAGGGCTCTATTAGGAAGAAGGATTGGGCAGGGGTTGGGGTGGATATTGTTTGACTGGCAACAAGCAACGTTAGGCCCATACGGCAACTTTACTTCCAGGAGCTTATCCTACAGAACATGTTGGCGCCCTCACCTAGACCCCTGGGGATCCCTACCATTTTGGTGTGCTCATGCCCCCAGCAGTTGTGGGTGCTGCTGGGAATGGCTCCCACCTCTGACCCCAGAGGATTGCTCTTGGGTGATTAGAGCCACCTGAACCAGAAGTGCCTGGAATTATGTGCTGATCCCCCATACCCACCTCTCCCTTCCTTCCCACCAGAGATTAGTCCTCCCCGTTGGATATATTGCATATTTTTTAAAATAAAATTAATATCAAAAAGTTATCTGAGACCTAGCTGGTTTTGCTCAGTGGATAGAGTGTCAGCCTGGGGACTGAAAGGTCCCGGGTTTGATTCCAGTCAAGGGCACATGCCTGGGTTGTGGGCTCGATCCCCAGTAGGGGGCCTGCAGGAGGCAGCCAATCAATGATTCTCTCTCATCATTGATGTTTCTATCTCTCTCTACCTCTCTCTCTCTCTGAAATCAATAAAAATATATTTTTAAAAAATTCATGTGGAAAAAAATGTGGACTGACCAAGTAAATTTGACACTTAAGTGAAAATTCCCAAGTAACATAAAATTTATTAAATGACTGTAAAAAAAGCACTAACAAAAACTGTTTCTTGAGAGATTACTCTGTGGCCTACAGCTCCTCCTTTTATATCTATATAGAGGACCGGTGCACAAAATTCATGCATGGGGGGGTCCTCAGCCCAGCCTGCACCTTCTCCAATCCAGGACCCCTCGGGAGATGTCGGACATCCCTCTCGCAATCTGGGACTGCTGGCCCCTAACCGCTCACCTGCCTGCCTGATCCCCCCTAACCTCTCTGCCTGCTGGCCTGATCACCCCTAACCACCCTCCCCTGCCGGCCTAATTGCCCCTAACTGCCCTCCCCTGCCAGACTGGATGACCTGAAGATGTACGGTCGACCAGGTCTAATTAGCATATTACCCTTTTATTAGTATAGATTTCTCAGTCATCTACGCTCTCTGTCACCTCATATTCATTCCTCCACCACTGCAATCTGGCATTGTCCTCTCCCTCAACCTGATCCTTACCAAAGTTATCAATGACCTCCTGGTCTTTAAATCCAGTGCCTGATTTGTTTGTTTCTTTTCTATCACCCAAAATCCATAGATTTATTACAGTTTCATCTTGGCCAGTGGCTGCTTTTCTGTCCTCATTTTCTTTATCTCTCAGCAGCATCCTGTGACATTATGCTCTCCTGGTTTTCTGTCTACATCTATACTCATTTCTTCTTAATCTCCTTCATCAGGTTATCCCCTTCAGGCAGTCTTTAGATCCACGTTCCTCACAACTCAGGCTTACGCTGGCTTTCCTTCTTCCTTCATGCTTCCTTCTTAGGCATAATTATCCACAACCTTGGCTTCAATGACTATCTATGGACAAATACATGCCCAGTTTTATAAAATCTCATCTGAGCCCCTCTGGTAAAAAAAAAAAAAAAAAAAAAAAAAAAAATCAATAAAATATATATATATTTTAAAAAGAATATTCTCAGGACCACATTCCTGTGGGTTGGCCAAGGGTCTGTCATGATTTCAGATGGCCTTGGAGATGTGAGATCTTAAAACTAGATCTGCTGATTGACTTACTTCACAGATGGTATCTTAAAGACAGTTATCATTCAAGAATCTTATTTATAAACAAGATTTATACACTAAAATTCAATATGCCCAAAGAATTGAGAACAAATTTATTGAGAAAACTAAGACTGTAAAGAAAATAATAAGGAAGTGAACGGAACCAGTCGTGAAAAGTACCACATGAACAACAAAGGTTACAAAGCAATTTTAACCTATTTGCTTAGGGAAAAGAGTGGTAAGTTGAACTTAGATGCTAATAATGAGGTGTTTATTTTTAATTCAGGATGACATATCAAGTCTATTCATCTCCTAGAGCAAGAAGGTTAACTTCTGTCTTGGGATGAACTGAGAGATGACCCAGTAGGAGCCCAGTATTGAGGCATTCAGGAATAAGAAAAATGAGCATACAATCAGTTCCATAAGGGGGAAACAGAGACTAAAGATATTAGAAAGCTAACTTTGGGTCAGATATCAAGGTTACGCTGACCCTTTTAGGAAAGGGAAGTTCAAACAGCTGAAAGTGGAACTACAATGTAGTTGAGGAAGTAAAAATGCTTAGTAGAGGAAAATAGTAGAAGCAGAAAGGGAAATGGGCTCACAGGATTGCTTTTTATGTTGCTTCCCTTTTCTTCTTCCTCTTTCTCTCAACAAATACTATATAATAAGCAGTAAGAGCACCCATAAGTGCTTATTATATGAGCAAGTGATCTCCAAGTAAGGCTGGGTCACATGTGTTTAGATGTTTTCCTAATGTGTGTAAAACCTCTCAGTTTGCTGAATTTGTGCCAAGGGATCTTAAAGGAAAGGACATTTATTGGGACAATAGGTTAACATGTAACTTTGGGGAGGCTTTAGACTCTTGGCCCATATAAGGGCAGTGGAAGGAAATGATGTGCTGTTTAAAATCTGAATCTCCCCTGGTTAACCCCAAAGTTAGTTTCTTTGCTGATGGTTTTTTGACTAGCCTAACCAATTAGATCACATGACTTGATTATGTGACCAGAGGAACAAAATCCCTTCTGGAAACTTCTGCTTTTGCCTCTTCTGAAGCCAAGATTCTCTGCACATGCCTTGATGGTTCAGTCTAGTGATGAAGGCACATTCCACCATGAGTGAGGACCATGGGTAGCATGTGTTTATTGTGTTAAGCTTCTAATTTTGGGGGTAATTTTCTATGCAGTAATAGATAAATAGCTCATTAGTCAAGGTATAAGTTGCTCATTTGGGTATCTGAATAAAATAAGGCTCAATTGTTTCTTTATGTTGTGTTTCAGAGAACATTTTTACAGCTCTCTACCCCCACAGTTCACACACCATACACATTTTGGGATGGGTGAGAGGTACGCCTTGTTTTGTATATTGGGAGAAGAGTGAACAGAATATTAGTCGATCATAGACATATTCCCAGGCAGGTCAGTTTCATGAGAGTACAATGGAAGCTGAGACTCAGATATTGGTTCCTTTAAAGCAATTTATTCTCATTATTCCACATCCTCACCAACACTTGCTATTATCAGATTGAAAACTTTTTGTGAAAACAGGCTTGAGATTCCAAATTGGCAGCTGAGTAAGTGGCTGTAAGTGGATGCTTAACTGACAGGCTCCCAGGACCAAATGGAATTACAAGTAAAACAGAGAAAAAATATCCTGAATAATCAACTGAAGATTTCCTGAATGGAATTACAACTAAAACAGAGAAAAAATATCCTGAATAATCAACTAGAAGACTAGCTGGAGAGAACCCTGATAACCAAGGATGGAAAGTGGAGACTGCATAGAGACTGGTAGGAAGGGCAGAGGTGCAAAAGGGCTGGTCAGGCTCCCATAGACAGCAGCTGAAGTTCTGGAGGGATATCTCAGCTTGGGGGGGGGGGGAGGGGGGAGTTCCCACTGAGAACTCTGGGGACTAAACTCCAAATTGGGCTTCTTAGCCCAGAGCACCAGAACTCAGAAAGGTGCCCAGAGAACATTTGGCTGTGAAAAACAGCAGGATGGCTATCTGCCAGGGAGAGAAGACTAGAAATGCAGACACCCTCTTAAGGGCCAACACCCAAAATTTTGTGTGCAGCCACTCACCTTGGGCTCTGGCAGAGGGAGGCCAGAATGGTCTGGAGCTGTGTAAGCAGAAGCCAGAATTGAGGGCTCTTGGGTAAGACCTTGGAAGGCAGCCACCCTGGTTTCTGTGCTAAGTCATTGCCTCAGGCTGTGGAAGTCATCTTTCTCAAACAGAACTTTGCTATCCAGGTGGTTTTGCTATCCAGGTGGGGAGGAGGCAGTTGCCCCACCCTATTATAAAACCCCTCGCCCCTTCCTCTGAAGTTTCTGAGGCCCATTAAGAGACTGAGAATAACAATCAGCCTGCAGGCAGAAGCAATTGCCCCACCCTGTTGGAAAACCTCTTGCCCCACCCTGTAGTCGATAGCCTGAAGATAATCAAGACTGAATACAATCAGAATGCAGGTAGAGGCAGGTCTCTAGAGGCTTTGAGTATTTTCCTAGTCAAATTTGGGGCCCGAGGCTAGGAAAAGCAGATCTTGGTTCAAACTTGGTTCTTTCCAAAGGCACCCAGCCCCAGCAGAGGGAGCCACAAGTGGTGGATTGCTGATAGCTCCAAACGAGGTACACAGGCCAGTCAAAAACAACATCCATTGAATTTTATTTTTTAATTTTTTAAATATATTTTATTGATTTTTTTACAGAGAGGAAGGGAGAGTGTAGAGAGTTAGAAACATCGATGAGAGAGAAACATCAATCAGCTGCCTCCTGTACACTCCCTACTGGGGATGTGCCCGCAACCAAGATACATGCCCTTGACCAGAATCAAACCTGGGAGGGACCCTTCAGTCCACAGGCCGATTCTCTATCCACTGAGCCAAACCTGTTAGGGCAACATCCATTGAATTTTAGAGAGTGGCAGAGAGAGGGAAAGACAGAGAGAAACACTGATGTGAGAGAAACATCAAGAACCCGACCAGGGCCTGGGCTGGTGAGGAGCCCACAACAAGGTCTATGCCCTTGATCAGAATCAAACCCAGGACCCTTTAGTTCAAGGGCCAACACTCTATCCATTGAGTCAAACTGGCTAGGACTAGATATTTTTTTAAAAGAAAAGCAATTTTTTTTTTTTTTTTTTTGCAAATTCAGTGCCTAAGAAATGCTATCTCATGTCTTTAATTTTTATTCTTTCATTTGCAATGACACTAAACATTTTTTCGTATATTTACTATGGTTCCTATTTTAAAACCTTTTGCCCGTTATTTATTTATTTATTTAAAGAATTGTTGTGAGTTTGAGTAAAATTGACATATGCTGGGGGGCAGGTTCTTAAATACACTACCTTATTTATGTACTTATTTATTTTTGCAGTAATTCTTTTTTTTTTTTAATATATTTTATTGATTTTTTACAGAGAGGAAGAGAGAGGGATAGAGAGTTAGAAACATCGATGAGAGAGAAACATCGATCAGCTGCCTCCTGCACACCCCCCACTGGGGATGTGCCTGCAACCAAGGTACATGCCCTTGACCGGAATCGAACCTGGGACCCTTGAGTCCGCAGGCCGACGCTCTATCCACTGAGCCAAACCGGTTTTGGCTTGCAGTAATTCTTTATATGTCCTGGGTATTACTCCTTTCAGTTACATGATTTGCAGATTTTATTTTTACTTACTCTGTAGTGTCTCTTGATAAATAGATGTTCTTCATTTTGACATTGTTCAATTTGTCAATCTTTTGCCAAGTGTTTTTTTTTTTTTTATGCATTTTTAAATAGCATTTGCAAAAAATAAATAAATAATAAATAAATAAATAATAAAATAAATTAAAAAATAAATAGCATTTGCCTACTTTGAAATCTTAAAATATTTTGTCTTCCAAGTGTTTTATAATTTTGTGTTTCATATTTGGGGCTTTAATTTACCTAGAACTCTTTTGTTTCGGCAACACTGACTCAAAAGCCATCTACCGATCTGTAGTGCCATTCTATCATAAGTCATGTTTCTATATATGCAAGGGACTTTTTTCTCAGCTCTCATTTATGTTCCATGATCCATTATTTAAAAATCTATAGCTAATACTACACTTTTAAAAACAGTAATGGATTGTGACTTACCCTTTGTTCTTCAATAATAATTTTAGAATCAGTTGGTTAAGTCATAAGTTAATCTTGGGAGACTTTAGAGATATTGGCTCTTATCCAAAAAAAAAAAAATGGTGTTTCTACTTCTTTAGTTTTTCTTTAATGTATCTGAATAAGCTTTTATAATTTTTTCCAAAAAGAATTTGTATACCTTTTGTTAGATTTATTTCTAAGCACTTGAAATTTCTTGCAAAATATGCTTTTTTAGGTGTATTTTCCCCCAATTTTCTTTTTTATTAATACATTTTTTATTAATCCTCAACTTTTCAAAAAACCTTTTAAACACACAGGAAAATTAAAATAATACAATGGATATCTATATGACCTTGACCTGGATTTAATCACTGTTAATGTTGTCATATTTGTTTTAATGTTCCTGTGTGTAATTTTTGTTGTGTGTTGTTGTTTTTTTTTTTAATCCTTACTGGAGGATATTTTTTCCATTGATTTCTGATAGATCCTCCCTTCCCCCAACTGGTGGGCAGACTATGACATAACCTGCACCTGCGGCCTGGACATACCTGAGTACCCAACCACGCACCTTATATGGACTATACATTGAACCACCAATCAGCGCCCGCCGAGTACCCTAAGCCCCATCCCTTCCTGTTCCTCCCCTCAAAAGGTGTGTTCACCTCTGCTCTGGTTGCTGCTCTCCCCTCGCTAGACAGCCCGGCAGGTCCTTCTCCTCTAATAAAGCCTGTAGTCCTGGTTTTTGGCCTCTGTCTGATCTTTCAATTTCTAGAGAGAGTGGAAATGGGGAGAGAGAGAGAAACATTGATGTGAGAAAGACACATCAACTGATTGCCTTCCATATGTACCCCCACCAGGTCTGGGAAACTTGCAACTGAGGTACATGCCCTTGACCTGCAATCAAACCTGGGACCCCATGGTCGCAGGCTGACGCTCTAACCACTGAGAAAAAATTGGCCAGGGCTTGTGTCATTTTCACAAACTTTGCAAGTGATGGAGTCATCATTTAAAACTAGGGAATCTACACCGGCTGGCATGGCTCAATGGTTGAGTGTTGATCTGTGAACCAAGAGGTCACGGTTTGATTCCCATTCAGGGCACATGCCCAGGTTGCAGGCTTGATCCCCTCTGGGGGTCGTGCAGGAGGCGGCCGATTGATGATTCTCTCTTATCATTGATGTTTCTATCTCCCTCTCCCTTCTCTGAAATCAATAATTTATATATATATATATTAAACAACAACTAGGGAATCTATTTTGAGATCATATCAAGACATTCTAAGCTCACCTTATATTTTCTGACCAAGTGTTCCCAATTTCCCATTTTTCTCCCCTTTGGTTTGTCTTGATCAAACTTTAGTCAGGTTTCTTTTTTTCCTACTGCCCCCTGAACTCTGCTGGGCCCCAAACCTCAGCAGTCACATAAACAAGAAAGTGAAACATGCCCTCTTATCAGCTTTTCCTGGGAATTGGTTGACAAGAACCAGACCCTTTTCCTGTCATGTTCCCACTGATCCTTTCTTTTGTTTATCCAGCTTCCCCTTTATCAGATTCTGCTCATCTGTTTCTCTTCCTTTAAGATAAACCTTTTTTCTGTTTGAAATTTAAATGCTTGCAGATTCTTGAGATCAGAGTGTCTCCCTATTGCAAGTCATTATTTCTAATTAAGTCTCTCCCTAAATCTAGCTTTGTTTTTATTTGACGTCTCCCTGCCCCACACTTGGAACCAGCCAATTCCCCTTAAAAAGTAAATTATTCTATTTAATGTATTTGTGTGTGTGTTGTGTGTGTGTGTGTGTGTGTGTGTGTGCTTTTTAAAAAAAATCTAACCATTAGAAAGTAAGTCCCAGATACCATGACACTTCACCTCTAAATATCTCAGCAATTACAGGTATCTTTTAGAAGAGTCTACTCATAAACACAATCTGTTATCCCACCCAATAAATGAATTATAATTCTATACCTCCTAATATCGAGTCCAGCAAATTTCAGACTTTTTCATCTCATGACACACAAACTAATTACTAAAATTCTGTGGCAAACACAAAAATATATTGTGCCGATATATTGACAAAAAAATAGGCCCCCAAAAAAGGTAAGTGACAAAAACATGACAAAAAAATAGGTATAATTTTTATTGATTTACCAAAAAAAAATTAATAATAGTAATAATCTACCCTTTTTGACCCAAAGTGACTTTAAAAAATCAGGTGCCACACAGGCCCTATGAGTTTGGATTGAGGGGCCAGAAGGGAAAAGCTCCCCATGCCTCTGTATCTCCGTGAGCCAGAAGAGTTGTGCCTGCAGATTAGCAGGCCACGGTCTGAGCCATGGCAGCATTTTTTTTTTTTTTTACTTTTGTGTCATCATTTTATTATTATTATTATTATTATTATTAATCTTTATTGTTGAAATTATTACATATGTTCCCTTTCATGGCAGCATTTTTATTTCAAATTTTGATAACTGTGAAACGGAATTTTTGGACTGGAAACTGGATTCTTTGTCCGCCGGAATCAAAGAATGAATCCACGGACAGAAAGTGGTATAGCAAAGGTGGAGATTTATTGAAGAACAAGTACAGACTCCCACGTGGGGAGGGGGAAAGAGTCCCACTGAGGTCCTTTCCCTTATGGTTTATAAAGGCTGCAGATCCTGTTGCCTTGGTATTTCCTCTGATTGGTCACTATTCCCTTAATCTGGTTACTATAGTAACTCCTGAGGTCAAAGGTTGAACCTCACATGGGACATGTGAGGTTCTCCCCCTCTCCTTCCTTATTGTTTTCCTATGCCCTTTGGGCTTTCTTCTTCTCCTTCTGGATGAAGGGCTTCCTTCCCTTTATTTTGTAAATATAGACCTTTTGCTGTTCCCAGCTCCCTCATTCTATGGAAATGTACTTTCTGCTGCTCTGCAGCCCTGTGCTTCCCCCATGGTCTCCTTCATTTCTAAAATTTCCTAAACCTGTCCTATTGTACCCCTAAAATTCCTGTTTCAACTGTATGTGTTGAAAACCAAAATGACATCTTTCTGAAGCTTGTCCATAAAAACATAGATGTCTTTTATAGTGGAAAATCATCTATTTTGATGCAGCATTTGATCATGATAAAACACCTCACTCTTTATAGTGCACAGAGTGAATGCGGTCTGGGCTGGGTAGAAAAAAAGGTCAACCCTGTTTTTGTTTTCTTTTAGAATCATTACCTTTTACCAGCTTTTAACCGTCTGATATCTACAGTGGACACAGTATCATCGTACACATAGTTAAGTTCTGCACTTTTCTCATTTTAATGTGAAGATTTGCTTCTGGTTTTCCTACAGGCAGTCTCTCTCCTTCCTCATAGTCCCACTGTGCAGGTGCTATCGTTGCTCTTATCAATATTTTCAGAAATGTTATTCAGCCTGCACTTTGATGTCATGTGTCCCCTTTGTCTTCCAAATTCCCAAGTTTCCCCCCACTTGGCTGTCTTCTCTCTCCCTTACCCCAGGAAGTCTTATTGGAGACCCTTTACCCCTAGCTGTTTGATTGTATACTTTAAATAATTTAACTACCCATTATTAAAAAGCTTTATCATTTTCATAATGGGTTGTCAATTTCAGTCCTGTCATTTTTTTTGTCTAGATAGGGCTGGGCAAGGAAAAAGACAATAAAGACAAGAACATTTAGCAGTGCAGTTGAGTTGTGTGTGTAATAATTAGACTATCCTTTGTAAGCAGCACTTTTAACAGCTTTCACTGCTTCTATAGTCTATGAAGTGTACCATCTTGGTTGTACACAAAGTCTCAGCATATACTTACTTGTTCCTGTGCTCTTCCTGTGCCTCAAAAGTATTTTATCCTTGATTGTGCTGTTTGAGTGGAAGAAACTCTTTGAAGTAGATGTGTGAAAAACTGCGTGCCTTTAGAAGCCCATTATTAGAACTTGCTACTGCAGGTACTGGGTGTTAGGGCTGCTGAAGGAGGAACGCACAAGGCCAAAAGGGATAAAGAATTATACATTTATTAGAAAAACCAGATGGGCTGAGCTCCAAAATGGCGCCAGCACCAGGCGCCAGCAACCCAGAGATGGGGAGTCAGAGATTTTAAAGGACTCTAGGCGGGCATTTTCTGAGCAGATAATTCTCTGGGCAGGTCCTGAGGGGAAAGATAATGGTCTTAGCTAGTGGAATGTGGTCTAAGCAAAAGGAAGTGTTGGTTGTAAAGTTATGTGGTCTAAAGGTAACTTCCCAGGGGGAGGGGGTGTTGATTCAATTATTTAGTCAGACCTAACACTAGGGACTTAAGGAAAAATATAAATTCATTTCTGTGGCCCAGGTAAATTATTTCTGGTTTCATTTTAAATTACTCTTGGCTGGGTCAAAACGTTGCTCTCATGTTGCTTACGTTTGACTTTCCCAGGTAAGACAGTTTGAAGAGTCTGTTAACTGCCATAGGAAGTAAATGGAAGCCAATGACTAAGCTTTTGTTACTTCCATGGCATTCATTTGCATCACTCGCCTAGGGTTGGAATTTGGGATGATTCATTCAGGTGAACTTCAGGTGCTGTCATTTTGTTGTATCTGTATAAGATGGTGGGCTGAGAAGCCTTTGTCACGAACCTAGAGTACCTATTTCAACTGTCCCCTAAATTTCTCCTTCCCTGGGTTTGCTTTACATGGGGTCGAGGGGTGGATTGTATGATGAGTAAGAAGTATTAATTTTTTAAAAGACAAATAGACTTTGAAGATACAAAAGTTAATTGCAAGAAATAAAAATTATGAATAAAAAAAAAAAAAAATTAGGAGCCTCCACTTGTATTTAAGGATTTTTGGTACTAAGAATTAACCAATCAGACACATCTTATTATACAACGTGGCCAATAAGATGCAACTCTATTATATTATACATATATTTATAATTCAAGACAAGGCATTCACACTAAATGGTTGTCGTGTTGGCTGTTTTTCTTTCTTTTTTTAAATATATTTTTATTGATTTTTTTTACAGAGAGGAAGGGAGAGGTATAGAGAGTTAGAAACATCGATGAGAGAGAAACATCGATCAGCTGCCTCCTGAACACCCCCTACTGGGGATGTGCCCTTGACAGGAATTGAACCTGGGACCCTTCAGTCCATAGGCTTACGCTCTATCCACTGAGTCAAACCAGTTAGGGCAAGTTGGCTATTTTTCTTCCTTCCTTCCTTCCTTCCTTCCTTCCTTCCTTCCTTTCCTTCCTTCCTTCCTTCCTTCCTTCCTTCCTTCCTTCCTTCCTTCCTTCCTTCCTTCCCTCCTCCTTCTTCTTCTCCTCATCCTCCTCCTCCTCGTCCTCCTCCTCCTCCTTGTCCTCCTCCTCCTCCTCCTCCTCCTCCTCCTCCTCCTCCTCCTCCTCTTCCTCCTTCTCCTTCTTTTGACAGTCTGAGGGAAAAGAGAGCAGTGCCCCTAATTAAATAGTCAAGTATTGCATGTTTTAAAAATTCTTGTGGCATACTGGCTGAAAATTGCTGATCTAGTCCATTTTCAAATTTCCTCAAGTGTCCTCAAAGCCTTTTATTGCTATTTTGTTTTGTTTCTCTCCTAACCATAATCCAATCAAGGTTCATGTGTTGTCTGGTCTTTTTTAGTCACTTAATCTAGAACATCCACCCCACCATCTTTGTTTACTTGTTCTTCATGACATTGACTTTTAAAGATTATACATAACTATTACACATGCACACACACACACACACACACACACACACACACACACACACACAATAGGATAAAGCATATAAGAGAATACATTATGAGTAAAGTTTAAGAGCTTTATTCCCCACCTGGTTCCTGATCTATGCGGATCATGCAACCTGGCAGCGCCTATGGGCTGGATGCCAGGCTTTTCTAGTGTTTTATCGTAAATCAGCGAACTAGATATGAGATGCCTTAATGAGCCAATTAGTTAGGAATCATCTTTATTTCACGCAGGTTCAGAGCAGAATATCTCTGTCAAATTCTGAACAAACAAAGGAAGGAGTATTCCCTTTTTATATGCTTCTAGGTCTTTGTGTAAGTAATTTTTGCAGACAGCTTGTAACCTTGAGTATATATCATATATAACAAACACCTGTCATATCTATACAGGCAACTTGTAACCTTGAGTACATATCATATCTAACAAACACCTGGCATGAGAATATTATCAGTATCAGTGCATAAGCCCCTTTAGATGGCTAGCTTGCAAGGTCAGACAGTTAAGTTTATCTTTTCTATTATTTAAGCTAAAAAGCAAAGTTATTTTTACAGAATAAGAGACCATCTAAAAATAACAGAGTTGAGTTATGGAACAAGGGACTAGCAAGAAATAGCAGAGAACTTCAAAACAGCAGTTTCAAACAGCAGTGTTCCCAAAGGAAGGATCATTACTATGCTTCACTAGCACGTAGGTAGCTGCAGATGAATGTTTAAGTTCTTAGCTGTAGTGTTTATAAATTCTCCATTGCCTCAGGGGTGTGGCATCCATTGTTTTGGAAGGTAAACAAAGACTCAATCTGGACGACATGAATTGAAGCAAATGATGAAAATTAATATTGATCAACTCAATAAATTATGTAGAAAATACATGTTTGAATACTTTTAATTGCTGGGTAATAATATCTGTTTCCTTTAGAACAAAAATAAGAGTAAAGTGTAAGAGAAGTAAGATACCAAAATAAAATAAGAGAAAAGTATAATGGTAAATTTGAACTGATGAAATATCAACTTATGATTTAAAAACAATATAACTTCTTGCCCTGGCTGGTGTGGCTCAGTTGGTTGGAGTGTCATTCTGCCCCGACCCGCGGGTTAAGTCAACGCGGACCCTAGAGGGGGAGTGGGAATGAAAGGACAAGAGGCACAAGAGACGGAGACAAGACAGGCTTTCTGATCAAGTCTCGTTTATTGCAAGGTATACGGGGATAGATATAGTCAGGGAGAATGAGGGAGTTCCTCTAATGATGTCAGCGGGTAGCTAAGCCGTAAAAATCAAGAATAGGTTATCTCAACAGAGAGGTCCTGTTGTGCCCGGCCGCCAGGATGTCTGCCGCCAGGATGTCTAAGTAATAACTGTCAAGAGCATCCAATTGTGCAAACAATGTTATCTTTGGTCATCCAGATGCAGTTCTGGGAGTACAGCTTCCCGCATCATTCCATGCATCAAAAGGTAGTGGGTTCCATTCTGGTCAGGGCACATACCCAGGTTGCGGGTTTGATACCTGGTAGGAGTGCATACAGTAGCCAACCAATTAATGTTTCTTTCTCTCTCCCTCTCCCTTTCTCTTTCTCTAAAATAACTTTTTCACAAACATGTCCTCAGAGAACATAGCAGGTACTCAATCAATATTTGTGATTTCATTTAAGAAATGGCATTACCAGAACCCCCTGTGAAGAGAATCTAGTTTCTGATTGTTGTTTCCTCATAGTTACTTTTCTAAGGATAATTCTTGAACAAAACAAAATTTCTAGTCAACATTATATAGAAACATCAACAAATATTTTTGTATAGCAGACATATCTATCCGACATATCTACCAGAGCTAGCATGGACGTTGGTCTCCTACAGTTGGGATGATTTGAGATGATAGGAGATCTGTCCCCATGAAGAAGCCCATCAGTAGTGAGAGAGAACATTGCTTATTGACAGAGAAAAGCAGAACAGAGGCATGGAAAGAAAAAGAAATAGAAAGGATGTTTGCAAGAGCAATTGCAAATAGTAATACTCGTTGAGTTCTTGGATTACGAAGTATCTGAAGCTAGATCTATCAATGGAATTTCCAGTGTACTAAACCAAGCAAGTCCAACTCGTGACCCGAATATTTTTATAACCCAGCTAATATAACAATATGTAAGAAACGTTTTAATAAAAATGTCATAACTTAAGTTTTACAATATCATTATTAATAATGAACTACAACATTCGCTAATGACTGGTTACTATAACTGTGTTGCATTCATTTCCCTTACGCACCTTACGCGCAGGCGCACCATTTCTCTCCACTCACACTAGCAGCGAATATTTTAGCAGCCGATTGCCCTGTCATTAGTCTTTGACTGACTTGTTTGGTGTGCGCAAAAGGAAATATTTAGCTTTCGGAGAACAAGAAAAATAGGTTTATTTGCGTTACACTTATTAATTTGTGTAGTTATTCAGTGTCTGGTAAGTTAATGTTCAAGAAAAAGTATTAATTTTTATTAAAATGTTCTATTATTTTATGTTAACAATTACTCATTTATTTCAGCCCTTTGTATTCAGCATGTCTCTATCGAAATAAACCCAAGTTTCTATGAAAATTGAAGCTCTTGTTTTTTTGTGGCCCACATAAACTTAAACCTTGTTTATTTGGCCCGGGTTAGCCTTTGAGTTTGACATGCTTGTACTAAACCAATACATTGCCCTTGTAATTAAACTAGTTTGACTTGGATTTCTGTCATTTGCAACTAAAAAAAAATCCCAATAAATACAGTTTAACACTTTATGTGGGAAGTTCTTTGAAGTGAGCTTGAAAGTATTTTAGCAACATGCAAGTTCAACAATACATTTGTAGTCAGATAAAGGTTTGTAATACTGCGCAAAACGTAAGGGTTTATATTTGTTCACAAATGTGGCTGTCTACCAATGAGACCAAGGAAGGTAATCGTGCATAGGAAGAAGTGTTTTACTGAGCCAGTGTTTTGGAATAAACATTCTCTTTTCTTATGTTCCAGATGTTTAAAGAGAAAAGTTCAAATTATCTCTGGCATACAGAAAGCTTGGAGAGCTTTAGAAGTTGGTCTTACTGCTTTATAAATGTAAGTGAAAATGCCTATAATATTTTTTAAATTTCACAGTGGTTTTTACAATTCACAGACATAATATACTTTTTAGCTAAACCAATGTTGAAGTAAGTGTTTAAAAATGTTAAAATTCTGCCCTGGCTGGTGTGGCTCAGTTGGTTGGAGCGTTGTTCTTGCACCAAAAGGTGGCAGTTTCAGTCCCTAGTCGGGCACATACCAGGTTTCAGGTTAGATTTGGTCAGGGTGTGTGCCGCAGGCAACCAGTCAATGTTTTTCTTTCACATTGTGTGTGTGTGTCTCTCTCTTTTTCTCTCTAAAATCAATTTTTTTTAATGTTAAAATTCATTTGAAAATATTGAAGCCCGGCTGGTGTAGCTCACAGCTTGAGCATTGACCTATGAACCAAGAGGTAACAGTTCGATTCCCAGTCAGGGCACATGCCTGGGTTGTGGGCTCGATCCCCACTGGGGGCATGCAGGAGGCAGCTGATCAGTGATTCTCTTTCATCGTTGATGTTTCTGTCTCTTTCTCCCTCTCCCTTCCTCTCTGAAATCAATAAAAATATATTCAAATATATATATTTATGTTAATTAATTAATTTGGGGTCCTACCTAACACCTATCTTTTTATTCCCTGCATCACTGGTTAAAGAGTACCCTTTATGACCCAAATGATGTAAATAAAGCATTTAACTTTCTTTTAACAAGTAAATTCCTAACTAGCAGGCCCTGATTCTTTTCTCAAGTGAAAATTATTAAAAATCTATTTTTGTGAGGAGAAAATGTGATTCCAATCTGAAAGCCTTTTTTTCTTGAAATCATAGGTTCTTCTTAGTCTCTACAAGGTATTTTAGATAAGCTAACTGCAAAGCACATAGCCATCAGTGTGTTAGAGAAAGAGACACACCATTCACCTCTCACTATAAGTGCTGTCCTTAAAAACTACCCCCAAGCATGTTAAAATCATCTTGATAACTCACAGATGAACTGGGAAGCATAAACGACCCCTTTAGTGAAAACATCTTAATAAAAAGAGTTCACCAACTTGGAGCCACTCACTAGAAACATGACAACAGGTTTAGGATACCCCAATAGTGAACCTAGAAGTTGTATGAGCACCCAGAGGAAAAAAAGATTCCATGTTATCCTGGATACCATATTGTAGAATATGAAGAGGAGGAGATCCAACATGATCCACACTATGAAATGTATCCAGCTCTACCTACACTGCATATTATAAAAACTATTGACAACCCAGCACTTAGAGATGCCTGGGCTGATTTCCAACCACTTGAGAATCATAGATTTTTTTCCCCCTTCCTCTGCCTCTCTACATGGCTTGTCTCTTGGATCTTATTACTTCCACCTCCAACCCCCAAGCACGGCCCTTACACCTTGGTTTCTCTCTCCCTTCCTCTCTCTCTAAAAATCAATTTTAAAAGACATATTTTTAAAAATTACATTCATCACTTCACACTTACTAGGAGGGCTATAATGTTTTCTAATGGAAAATAAGTGTTGGTGTAAATGTGGAGAAATTGCTATACATTGCTAATGGGCATATAAAATAGTACAGCCAAAACAAAAAATATTTTGGCAGTTCCTCAAAAAGCTAAACATATAATTATCCTGTGACTCAACAATTTCATTAATAAGCATAAACCCAGCCCTGGCTGGTTTGGCTTAGTGGATAGAGTGTCAGCCTGTGGACTGAAGGGTCCTGGGTTTGATTCTGGTCAATACCACGTGCTGGGTTGCAGGAGGCAGCCAATCAATAATTTTCTCTCATCATTGATGTTTCTATCTCTCTCTCCCTCTCCCTTCCGGTCTGAAATAAATTAAAAAAAAATTTTTTTTTAATAAGCATAAACCCAAAGGAACTGAAACCAGATATTTGCAAGCCAATACTCATTGCAGTATTATTCACATGAGACAAAATGTGGAAACAGTCTAAGTGGAAAAACAGATAAATGGAGAAACAAAATGTGGTGTGTGTATATATATATATAATTCAGCCATAAAAGAAATGAAGTTCTGACACATGCTACAACATGGATGAACCTTGAAAACATTGTTAATTGAAATAAGCCAGGCACAAAAAGATAAATATTATATAATTCCACTTACATAAAGTATCTAGAGTGGACAAATTCATAGAAACGAAAGAGTTTCTATTTGAGTACTGGCGGGTGTGTGTGGCTCAGTTGGTTGAATGTCTTCCCTTGCACCAAAAGGTCACAGATTTTATTTCCAGTCAGGACACATACCCAGGTTTCGGGTTCCATCCCCTCAGGTGCATGTGTGAGACAATCAATCGATGTTTCTCTCTCACATGGGTTTTTTTTTCTTTCTTTCTCTCTTCCTTCCCCACTCTCTAAAAAATCAATAACAATCATATTTAAAAAAAGAGTTTCTGTTTGAGGTAATAAAGAAGTTATGGAAGTAGATAGTGGTAATGGTGGTATACCATTATTTTCAATTAATGCCACTGAAGTATATACTTAAAAATGGTTAAAATGGCATCTTTTATTATATATATATATATATATATATATATATATATATACACACACATATATATGTATTTATTATTATATATATATATTATTATATACATATATGTATTTATTATATATATATATATATACACACACACACACACATATATGTATTTATTATACATATATATATTTATTATTGATTTCAGTGAGAAAGGGAGAGGGAGAGAGAGAAACATCAATGATGAGAATCATTGATTGGCTGCCTCTTGTACATCCCCTACTGGGGATCTAACCCGCAACCGGGGCATGTGCCCTTGACCAGAATTGAACCCAGGACACATCAGTCCACAGGCCAACGGTCTATCCATTTAACCAAACCGGCTAGGGCTTATATTATATACTAGAGGCCCGGTGCATGAAATTCGTGCACTGGTGGAAAGGGTGTGTCCCTCAGCTCAGCCTGCACCCTCTCCAATCTGGGACATCCCTCTCACAATCTAGGACTGCTGGCTCCCAACCGCTCACCTGCCTGTCTGCCTGGTTGCCCCTAAACGCTTCTGCCTGCCAGCCTGATCACCCCCTAACCACTCCCCTGCCAGCCTAATCGACACCTAACTGCTCCCCTGCCGGCCTGATTGCCCCTAACTGCCCTCCCCTGCTGGCCTGGTGCCCCCAACTGCCATCCCTTGCAGGCCTGGTCCCCCCCAACTGCCCTCCCCTGCAGGCCTGATTGCCCCCAACTGCCCTCCCCTGCAGGCCTGGTCGCTCCCAACTGCCCTCCTCTGCCAGCCTAGTCACCCCCAACTGCCCTTGCTTTCAGGCCTGGTTCCCCCCAACTGCCTTTTCCTGCAGGCCTGGTCCCCCCCAATTGCCCTCCCCTGCAGGCCTGGTCGCCTCCAACTGCCCTCCTCTGCCAGACCAGTCACCCCCAACTGCCCTCGCTTTCAGACCTGGTCCCTCCCAACTGCCCTCCCCTGCCAACCATCTTGTGGCAGCCATCTTGTGTCCACATGAGGGCAGCCATATTTGACCACATGGGGGCAGCCATCTTGTGTGTTGGAGTGGCAGTCAATTTGTATATTACCTCTTTATTATATAGGACAGTGATGGGCAACCTTTTGAGCTTGGTTTGTCAAACTTTGCCAAAAAACTGAGCATAACTCGGGTAGTGTGTCACTTTGAGGAAAAAACATTATTTCGCAAATGTTTCATCCTCGGCATGCAGCCGCCTCAGCGGCCGCGTGTCATCAGAAATGGCTACGTGTGTCAGTGCTGACACGTGTGTCATAGGTTCACCATCACTGATATAGGATATTTTAACTACATTGTAAAAAATGAATAATATAATATTCCAAAAACTATTGAATTATACAATGTAAATAGGTAAACTACATGATACGTTAATCATATTTTTATAAAGGCTGCTTTTTAAAAAGGATACTAAAAATGTTTACCTTGCTGAAAAAGAGACAACTTTGCATATGCTAGTAAGAACAGTTAAGACACAGGATAAGGTTGACATATACTTACTTAGAAAGTGCATGTAAGCTAGCCCATCTTGAAATCCAAAAAACAGTAAAGGAAATACAAAACCAGAAACTGAGGCTAGAACTGTTGTTTTTTGGGTCAACCGTCAACTCTTCCGAAAGACATCTAGAGACACCTGTTAATCCAGCAAAGCTTTCTTTATTATCTTTTTTAATTTATATTTTACTGCAGCAAGGAAGAATACCACTTTTTGGTAATGTTTCAGAAGACTGAAGTCAGAGGGAGAGAGATATAGGGCATTGGAGTCTGAGTTTAAGTGGCTTAGATGGATCTGTCACGAAAGGAAATTGACTGGGATTGGGCAAAGTTTGTGACATAGGATTTGTGGACACAGTGAGATGAGGATCTGGAAGTGAGTCATGATAAACAAACTGTTACTTGAGAAGTAAGTTTCTGTCAAGGTAGGTGATCTATTGTCCTAATAGAAGAGTTCTTGGCCTGGATGGCCAAATTGTTTACCTAGATAGCATTGCTTTGCAAAAATTTCCTCAAATGAATAGAGAAGTTATCTATTGATTTCTCAACTTACCTTTCTGGAAAAAAATTTCCTGAGGCAAATATTATGGTTTTCCAACCCAAGAGTTAGGCTATATTAATGCAGATAGTCTCAGTAATCACCTAGGAAGAGTGAACAATCCGTGCACAGAGGGGTCTCAGCACTCTTCTTACCCGATTTCTTTCTTAGTCTGTATCGGTGATTAGCAAACTATAGCCTGTGAACCAAATCTGTACAACCTATTTTTGTACAACCCATAGCTAATAATGGTTTTTATATTTTTTAATAGTTGGAAAATTAAAAAGGGACTAATACTTTGTGACACATGAAATTATAAGAGAATCTCAATGTCCATAAATAAAGTTTTATTGGGATGCTGTCACACTCATTGATTCATGTATTATCCATGGTTTTTTCATGCTACAAGGGCAAAGCTGAGTGGTTGCAACAGAGACTTTATGGCCTTCTAAACCTAAAATATTTGCTAACTGGCTCTTTATGCTAACCTCTTCCCTGGATGGGAGAACAGGAAGCATATTACCAAAGGGTAACCAAGCTGTTTGACAACAATTGGAAGAGGGAAATGAATAAGTTGAAATGTAGGAAGAGCCCTACCTGGTTTGGCTCAGTGGAGAGAGCATAGGCCTGCGGACTGAAGGGTCCCAGGTTCGATTCCAATCAAGGGCACATTCTAATCAAGGGCACGTACCTTGGTTGCATGTTCCCGCCCTGGTTGGGGTGCATGTGGGAGGCAACCTTTCGATGTGTCTCTCTCACATTAATATTTCTCTCTGTCTCTCCCTCTCCCTTCCACTCTCTCTAAAAATCAATGGAAAAAATATCCTCAGGTAAGGATTTAAAATAAATAAATATAAAATGGTAAAATTATTTTTTTTAAAAGAAAAAGAAAAGAAAAGTAGGAAGAAAAAGAGTGAAAGAAATTCTTCCATGTCTGATTGGGTAACTAAATAAAAGGCAACTGGACTAAAGCTGGTAGCATGACACCTTAAAGAAAAGTGTTTTTTCAAATACAAAAGTTAATATAGCAAATTAAAACCAACTTTTGAACCTCAGAGGGAAGGCAGGGGAGAGTAGGTAAGAGATCAACCAAAGGACTTGTATCTAAGCATATGAGCATGACTAATGGACACATGGGGGGGTGGGGCATGTGCTGGGGGATGGGAGTGGGTGGGGAGAGGTCAATGGGGGAAAAGGAGACATATGTAAAACTTTCAACAATAAAGAATTTTGGGGAAAAAACATAAAATTAAGTTGCAAAAAAACCCCAACTCTTGAATGTCTTCGTATTTAAAACACAAGACACTTACTTTTCAATAATTCTCTGCATAGTTAGGCAAAGATGTTGTATTGCAAATCAGCGAGCTGGATAAGATGCCTTAATGAGCCAATTAGTCAAGAGTATCTTTATTGCGTGCAGGTTCAGAGCAGATTACCTCTGTCAAATTCTGAACACCCAAAGGAGGAAGCATTCTCTTTTTATATCTTTTTTAGGTCCTTGTGTAAGTTATTTTTACAGACAATTTGTAACCTTGAGTACATATCATATCTAACAAACACCTGTAACCTTGAGTATATACCATATTTATACAGACACCTGTAACCTTGAGTATCTTATCTATACAGGCACCTGGCATCAATATCAGTGTATCAGATGGCTAGCTTGCAAGGTCAGACAATTAAGTTTATCTTTTCTATTCAAGCAAAAAACAAAGTTATTTTACAGTCTAAAAATAACAGAGTTGATCTACAGAATAAGAGACTAAGAATAACAGAGTAGTTCAAACAGCAGTTTCAAACAGCAGTTTTCCAAAGGAGGGATTACTATGCTTCAAAAACACAACAAATATAAATTTTGTTTCTGGGAGGGAGAAAAGAGAACAATCAAGGGGAATATTTTCTAATTTATTCTTCACTGCATATACACACATACCACTTGCACAAACTCACATTTACCAAATTAACAAACAAAAAAAGCAAAAACAAAAAACTCCCTCCCCAAATAAAAAAAATAATAATTACAAAATAATCCCTCAAGCCATATCTACACATTGTATTTAAACAGAGATCCTGGGAGTAAATACAAAATTTAAAGTTAATTGATGGGAAAATGATAAATAAACAGCATTATTAATATGGAAAATATTCCTATTACATAAGTATTTGTAGACGATGTTCTCTGTTCTCTACAACTTTGGAACCAGAGAGCTGGATTGTTACATCAACTCCATGTGAGCTTCAAGAACCAGAAAAAACTTCACTGTCATCCTTTGATGTCACATCAAAAATGGCTAGAGTATCTAGACTGAGAGATTAAGTATACAAGCTGAAAATAACCAGACTACACATAAAAATAGAACTCTGACCCACATTCTGCAGCAACCAGCTAGGATGTCATGTTTGTAGGAGTTATATTTGTGGGAAGTCAGATTGCTATCTCTAGCAAACATTCCAGGAAGCCAAATAACCCTGTAACAATTGGCTCCAAATGTCTAGGACTTGACTAATATCTGATAGCTTTCCTTATTTCTGCCCATACCTCCAACTTAAGACCAAGTAGAAAAGGACAAATATGTACCCCTCACCAGCCACATAGGATATTCCCCTTCTAGCTATAAACCAGACACGAAAGGGTCCTACCACCCTTCGCTATCAGAGTCAAATACCTAGAGAAGAGGTTGAATCTTTGTGGTGCTTTTTATTATTCAGACTAGAGGCCGGTGCACGAAATTCATGCACGGGGGTGTGTGTCCCTCAGCCCAATCTGCACCCTCTCCAATCTGGGACCCCTCTCACAATCCACCACTGCTGGCTCCCAACCGCTCGCCTGCCTGCCTGGCTGATTGCCCCTAACCACTTCTGCCTACCAGCCTGATCACCCCCTAACCACTCCCCTGCCAGCCTGATTGACGCCTAACTGCTCCCATGCTGGCCCAATTGCCCCTAACTGCCCTCCCTTGCCAGCCTGGTCACCCCCAACTGTCCTCCCCTGCAGGCCTGGTCCCTCCCAACTGCCCTCCTCTGACGGCCTGGTTCCCCCCAACTGCCCTCCCTTGCAGGCCTTGTCCCTCCCAACTGCTCTCCCCTGCTGGCCATTTTGTGGAGGCCATCTTGTGTCCACATGGGGGCGGCCATCTTGTGTGTTGGAGTGATGGTCAATTTGCATATTACCTCTTTATTATATAGGATGGTCATTGATCTGAGAGAGCCACAGGTGTAGTACCCTGAAAAGACCACTCAACATTTCATCTTAAGCCAGCACTTATATAGGGTTAGAGGATGGGAAAAAAATCCTAAAAACTAGTGAGTTCCCAGGGTCTGCCTTCTATCATTGTTGCTGCAAAGATTAGCCCTGGAACGTTGTCTGCCTTCAAATAGGTTCTATCCTTGATCTGGGCTTAAAATGTAAAATTATCTTCTATACTCTTCTTGATTTTAGAGGGAGAGGAGGGAATAGGGATAAAGAGATAAAAACATGGATGAGAGGGACACATCGATCGCATGCCCCCTCCCCCACCCCCCACTGGGGATCAAGTCCCACACGGCGGGGGGAGGGGGGGGAACAAGCCCGAAACCCGGGCAATGTGTCTGACCAGGAATCAAACCTGGGATATCTTGGTTCATGGGTCAGTGCTCTACCACTGAGCCAGGCCAGCCAGAAGATAGATTTTGTTTCTTTTGAGTGACAGGCTCATCTGGGCTTCAAGGCTGCCTTATCTTTAGGCCCTGTTCTTTTTGCAACGCCTCCTCCAATTTCCCAGGGTCTGTAAGAAAAATCCCTTTTCTATGTCAATAGTTACAAAGCAGCTGTGATTCTATTTCTATTATGTGCCCCTCCCCTATCAGTTAGTCCACCTAAACTAAAGCTTCCCCACACCAACATCCTCCAATCAGAGCACACCCAAAACCCTTCCATTTTTTTCCACTATTAAAGCTTTCCCACTCTTCCAAAACACACGTGATGGTGGCTGACCTGCTATGGTGAGTTCATAAGAAATAGCATCGCCTTTACTTGTTCTCCTTAGGATAGTCTTTGCTTATTTCCATAAGACCCTGATTATCTTCCTCGTCAGTATCTTCTAGTTTTGCTTCTTTGCTATTCAACACTTGCTGTGGGAAAGACTGTTTCCCTAACATTCTAGAACATGTAATACTCAGTGCCCAGATGCCTTCATATTCCAGGAAGCATTTCTGAGACTCCTTTGGCTTTTGCCAAAGGATGAATAATTAGAAAGGTGGTTGAGAGGAAAGCCTAGGTACTGGGATTCCCCCTTCACTTTTTAAAGAATTTTATTTTTTCTTATTATTTTAATATATTTTTATTGGATTTAGAGAGGAAGAGAGGGATAGAAACATCAATGATCAGCTGCCTCCTGCACACACCCTACTGGGGATTGAGCCTGAAACCCAGGCATGCGCCTTAACTGGGAAGCCACCGTGACCTCCTGGTTCATAGGTCGACCCTCAAACGCTGAGCCACACCAGCTGGCCCCCCTTCACTTTTAATTAGGTTTATTTTTTCCATTCCAGTAATATGATAGCTATTTTTTAAAAAGAAAACTGAGGGAGGTTTTTTTTTTTTTCCTGTGTGTTCTTTTTTGTCATTTGCTGTGACTCGGGTATGCCTCACCTTCTTTCTGTAAGGTAAGGTGTACTCCTGTCTCCATTCCTGAGCTGAGTGTGAAGTCTGCCCACCTTTTCGTGATTCATATTGTTGGTCCATCTGAAGCAGGGGGCTCTGTAAACACTAGCAGGAGGCAAGAGCAAAATGGCTGCTTTGGTGAAGATAGAGAAAGGAGACAACTAGTTTGAAGAAAATGAACTTCCAGATCCTCAACTTCTGTATGGGCTTTTTCTTCTCTCTCTCTCTCTTCTCTCTCTCTCTCTCTCTCTCTCTCTCTCTCTCTCGGATATCAGTAGACTTAAAAAAAAAGTTTATTGATTTTTAGAGAAAGAGGAAAGGAGAAACATTGATGTAACAGCAAAAAATCGATAGGCTGCCTCCTGCACGCCCCCTACCAGGGATAGAGCCTGCAACTTGGGCATGGGCCCTGACCAGGAATTGAACTGGCAGCCTTTCCTTGCATGGGACGACCCCAACCAACTGAGCCACACCAGCCAGGGCTGTATAGACTTTTTCTTAAACTAGATCTGACGGAGAACTTGGCTGTAGTGTAGGCATGATGCTGGTTCTCAGATGCTTTACAGGTCTTACCTTTCCAGCTCCCCTTTAAGTCCACTCTCCTCCCACTGACAGAACATGCTATGGGGTATTGCTAGAGGGACAGGAAGGCTCCTGGGCAGGGGAAGGACACACTTGGAAACAGCTATCAAGGAACTGAATGCCTCAAATGATGGAGTAACAAACACATCCTTTGCAAGCTAGATGTTTCCAAATTCTTTGCTTTCAACAAAATTGAAGGAGGATTCAAAGAAGTTGACAGTCAAAATTGCATTAAAAACCAGCATTTGATGATTAATAACTATGTAATTTTTGGCAGGTACCTCAGAAAGAGTTCAAATAATTGAATAATACCACTATCCTAAAACCCCTTCCATTCCATCTACTTGTTTATGCTATAAGATAATGTGAAATAAAAATAAATCCAACGTGGCCCCGGTATGGCTCAGTGGTTGAGCATGGACCCATGATCCCCAGTAGGGGGCATGCAGGAGGCAGCCAATCAATGATTCTCTCTCATCATTGATGTTTCTATTTCTCCCTCTCCCTTCCTTTCTGAAATCAATTTTAAAAATATTTAAAACAAAACAAAAAAACCTCAGTCCCTCAAAGAGATAGGATCATTAGCCCTCGAGGCACCTTTTCTCCCCTGGAAAGTGAATAAATGTTTTGCTCATTACTCTTCCCTGTGAATTCTTTGACAACCCATGGCTTAAATTGAGAAAACAATCAGGCCCACCTAACATGTTACACTAACTTTGTTCACTGGATTGTCTGGGATGAGAGGCTCATGTCCACAATACTTGGTATAAGGTAGTAGATTGTTGGGGGTGGGGAGGGAGGGATCTAGGATATAAGGCAGGGAGAAATACAGTGCATGCCGCCTTCAATTGGCATATGCTGCGCATCCTCACAGCGTGTAAAATATTATACAACCACAAATCAGCTTTTGCAGGTCTTTATCTTTTGTATAGAACAGTAGGTGACTTCCTAGGTTTCGCTCTCTTTAGTGTACTAGATCCAGACATTTGATATTTTTTGACTTAACATTGGTTTCAAGAATCTTTGCTACCTAGAATCTTCAGTCTCTATTTCAAAGCAACCCTGGATAATGGCTTTATGCAACTGAAGAAAAAAAAAATTGGAACATCTATAAACAGAAATGCCAAATCACTGATGGTTATTGTTGCTGCTTCAAATCAGTATAAAATTAATGCCCTTTAGAAAGCCCACTCTTTCATGTTGAATACTTGTTGTGGGGGAGGAGGAGAGGGGAAACTTTTCTTAAAATGAAAGTAATTACTGCTATTTTAAAATCTCTTGGTCATTGAATGTGAGACCCTTCTAACGTGATTTGAGAAGCTGTATAAGTATAGGCAGAGTTATTTGCCTGTTTACTCTTTGGGGGGATTGTTTTGGGGAAAAATTGATAGGTGTTTAATTACTATTTACCTCCTTGTGATACTGCAGTAAAAGTTTTAAATTCACATTGCATGTTTGGTTTTGACGTATCCCTTTGTGAAATGAGCACTGTGGGGCTCTGGAGAAATGCAGCATGTACCCTCCCTCCCTCCCTTCCCTCAGCAGAAATGTGTCAACAAGTCGTGAGTTCAAACCCACAAAATGCTGAGTCAGTGCAAAATTAATGCAAATGTTTCCATCCAAAGTGGATTTCTGATATTTGTAAATGTTTTTCTTTATTAGATAAGAATGTATGACCATTAAAGTCATTAGGATTATATTGGTTTTTTTTTTTTAAAAAAGAAGTTGAGCAGAACTGTAATCCAGCATCTTTTATTGAATTGGAAAGACTGATGAAACCTTTTGGAAAGATTGGGAGATGTGGCTGGAAAAGCACTTGGAAAATATACAAGCAAGATATCTCATGGCATATTAAAAGAAAAAAGTAATAGCAAAGAAGAAGGAGAAGGAGGAGGGGTGGAGAAGGAGGAAGAGGAGGAGGGAAGAGGAGAAGGAGAAGGAGGAAGGGGTAGGGGAGGAGGAGAAGAAGAAGACAGCTAAATAAAATGTGGGATCCTGAATTGGATCCTGGACCAAAGAAAAGAAAATGGATGATATTGGAATATGGGCTTAGAGTAGATTATAGTATTGCATCAGTGTTAATTCCCAGGATTTGATCCTTATGCTATAGTATGTAAAATGTTAACATTAGAGGAAGCTGGGTAAAAGATATATAAGAACTCTACTATTTTTGCAACTTTGTGGTAAGTCTAAAAGTTGTTTGTTTTTTAATCCTCACCAGAGGATATCTTTTCCATTGATTTTTAGAGAGTGGAAGGGAGGGAGAGTGGGGGAGAGAGAGAGAAAAAAACATCGATATGAGAGAGACTATTAACGTAAAAACCATTGAAGCCTGTAAAGAATTTTTGTGAGTTTATTTGAGCCAAACTGTCGACATATGCGGGGAAGCAGAACCTCAACGAACTGAGATAATGCTCCGGAGTATGGGGCGTTCTTACCTTGTTTTTGTAAATTTACCATCAAAAGGATAATACATAAGTGGGTTACAGGAAAGTCATTGGTGATAGATTAAGGAGGTGGGACAAAGCAAAGTGGCGGGGGGGGGGGGGGGGGGGAACCTCTGGGATAGGGTGAAAAGTGAAATGATAGACATGTGCTTCTTTTACAAAGATGGATACAGGATAGTTTAACACAATTAACAGTTGAGGATTAACTTGATAACAATAACAATGAGGGAATGTCCTGATGCCATTTGTTGTGCCCTGAGGGGTCCGGAAAAAAAAGGGAAATTACAAGTTACCCAGACATTTCGCAGATATGTTATCTTAGAGGCAAAAAGACAAATGGGCTCAGTAAAGATCTAAGTTGATCTTTGTCAGGGAAAATACTGGCCTAGGACATGACTACCCACCATAACCTGTTTGTAGTTAAATATTTAATTTTCAGACCATCCTTTGTGGTTATTTTAGGTCTCTGAGTTTGCAAGACTGCCATGCAGGCCTCCACTGAGCTTGTCAGGTTAGCATGTGGCCCCTTTCGTCCACAAGACACATCAATTGGTTGCCTCCCACTCGTGCCCCGACCAGGCCAGGGATCAAACCTGCAACCCAGGTACATACCTTTAGCTGGGAATCGAACCCGAGACCCTTCGATCTGTAGGCTGGTGCTCTAACCACTGAACAAACTGGCCAGGGCAAGTCAAAGTATTTTTCAATACTAAGTATTTTTCATATCTAAAAAATCATGGCCTACCTCAAGGTCCTGAAGATTTACACTTAAGTTTACTTCTAAGAGTTTAGGTCTTTGATCCATTTTGAGTCCTTATATTCATATTTTATTATTATTATTTTTTAATTCTCACCTGAGGATATTTTTCTATTGATTTTTTAAAATTCTTCATTGTTGAAAGTATTACATATATCTCCTCCCCCCCCCCCCCCCGCAAATAACCTCTCCCCACCCACTCCTACCCCCCAGCACAAGCCCTCATCCCCGCTATTGTCTGTGTCCATTGGTTATGCTTACATGCATGCATACAGTCCTTTGGTTAATCTCTTATCCCAAGCCCTTCCCAACTTCCCCTATTGAGTCCATTTTTATGTAAAGAAAATGGAATGTTGAGAGGAGGAAGGATCAAGTAGGGGGTCCAACATCTTTTTTTTTTTTTGCATGTCTATCTAATTGTCCCCCTACTATTCATTCCCCCACTGAATTGTCTTACCACCCTTGTGGAAGGTCAATTGACCTATATTTTTCTTAAACTTTTTAATGTCTCTATTTAAATGTGCAATGTTTCCTACTAGACCTGGATTGAGATAGTAACTGGTACCACACTATCCTGGTGGTCTCAGGAAGCTTCTTCAAAATGAAATTCTGGGATTAAGTTGCTAACATTGGAGGACAGTGAGCACTGGTAACCCACAGCATATAGTGGCTTCATGATCACTCAAATATAAGTAGGAGCCTAGGGTGATGTGCAGGTTGAAGGCATTGGGAGATCAGATTACTGTGGCATTTAGTTGCTGTGCTGACAATATAAATTGTAAAGATTTGGGGGCCAGTCGGTGATTTCTGGTATCCCAAAGATAAATTGCATGCTTGATTCAGAAACTTAGTGAAAGATCAGACAACCTCCACGGCAACTTTGAAGTTGCAGAGCCAATAGAGCGAAACATCAAGCACCAGGGTTAAATGTAATGATTGCAGAGTTCTAACAAAACTGATACTCAGTCCTTTCAGGATCTCTTTTGTGCAAGTAACAGTACTTGTGAGTAAGAGGTAGACCTGGAGATAGGATAAGGCTCATTTTGGCAGACACAAATGAGGTCAAGAACTTTGAAATCCTAAATAACCACCCACCCCCATCCCAAACCTTTTTCCTGACCGAGGGCTGTTTGGAAAACAAAACAAAACAGTCTTCCCCACATAAAATTCTTTTAATGACTGTACCTTGTGCTGTAGCCTCCCAAGATTATGACAATTCTCTGAGCCCCCTCCACCATCCTTCATTCTTTCTAGTCCCACAATGAGAGTTAGGTCCAACATAAATGTCTTAGTTTGTTCAAGCTGTTGTAACAGAGTACCACAGACTGGGTGCCACAAACAACAGAATTTATTGCCTCACATTTCTGGAGGCTGGAAGTCCAAGATCAAGATATTGGCAGGGTTGGTTCCTTCTGAGGACTGTGAGGAAGTGAAGTATGGTAGCAATCAACTCAGGTAGAAACTGCTGTTTGGGTTCTGTACTTATTTGTTTGCTAAAACAATAGAAAGTTATTTTGATTTTCTGAACTTATGTATGCTATCCCAATACTCCATTGATGATGGTTTGAATATCCCATTGATTGTGATCTCACTGGTCACTGAGCATATTCTTTTGGGAACCAGGACAGCTCAATTACCCTAAATTGTCTCAGTAGCTACAGATAACGAGTTTCGGTTGGCTCAGTGGTCCCAGAATCTGGACAGCACAATTATTCTAAATTGCCCCGGTGGTCCCAGATAATGTGTTTCTGTCAATTCAGTGATTCGTAGATACTTTAGATAACTAACTTGCTCAGTTTTACTTCTGTAAAAATGCTTTTCTCGAAACAGGTTCCTCATTCCAGACCCAAAGATGTAATCAATACTTTTGTGATATTCTGCCAGTATAAGCCTGATGTGGCGAGCTGTTCGGGGCTGCGAGGTCTGGAGCACTTTAGCCCCTCATCTTTAGCCCCTCATATGCCGCCGGCCTTTAATAAATTACTCCATAATTCGACTTCTTGAGGCATCCTTTGTAAGATGGGGGTGCACTACAACAAAAGAATCTCTTCCCTGCCTCTCACCTAAGCTTCTGGGTTTTGGGCAGTCTTTGGTGTCCCTCGACTTGTAGAAATGTAGCCGTGATTTCTGCCTTCATGTTAACATGGCATTCTCCCCCTGTGCAGGTTCCCTTTTCATAAGAACATCAGACAAATTTTATTAGAGCCCACTCTAATGACCTTATTTTGACTTCATTACCTCTGTTAAGACCCTATTTTTAAACAAGGTCACTTTCTGAGGTAGTGAGGATTAGGACTTCAACAGATGAAATTTTCGGAAGGCACAATTCAACCTAAAATGATAACTGAGACAGAGAAATATAAGACTTTACCCAGGAGGAGATAGCCTATACACAAAGGAAAAAATTGCGGGTCTCACTAATTTGTATTGGCAGGAATCTGAGGAACAGGTATATGTTTGGATTTCAAAGGTGTTACACCGGTGATGATATATACAAGATTTGATGAGGTCAAAGTTATCAGTTGGGTGCACTCCCCTGGGGATCAGAATTTAATGTGTTGACTCAAGCACCTTGAAGAAGCATAAATGTTCTCCTAAGTTTGCTAATTGAATACTGGGCCCAAATCATTGCCCACCCATTGGAGCTGGCTGAACTTTCCTGACTCAGTGTAGAGGAAGGAGTCTAAAGTCTCAGAGAAACGGCATCCAAGCATGACGGCATGAATCGGCTCCACACTCCTCCCTGGGAGAGCCTGCAGAACAAGCTCTACACCAACACATTACAGAATGCATTCGTAAGGCAGACACCAGCCTCCTCTTAAAACGCTGGTGGCTCTTCTTTGTTGGCTAGAGATGACAGCGAAGGATGTTGCTAAGAAATTGAGTTCTCTCATCTCAAAATGGACTAAAGGGGTCCAGAAGTGGAAGAGGCATGGCAATCCTTAGACCTCAGTGACAAGGTGGATATGTAAAATCACTAGAATAGGCCACAGGGATGAGGTAATAATTAGAATGTGTAACCTGTAGAAATATGTGACAATGTAGAATTTGTCACAAGCCCTTAGAAATTAAATACAAAGAAAACCTACCAAGACGTTTCTAGACATATTCAGACAAGGGTTCCAGGTCTGCTGGGCAGAAACCTAACATAAGTCACTGAAGTGGGAATTCACAGCCTCTTAGGCAGTTTCTAGAAGTAAACTAGTTCACAGATGTGGAGGCGCCAAGGACCCTGCCATGGGATGCCCACAGGTGTGTTTGTGAATCCTCAGTAAAACTTTTCCGAGACAAGTCGGGCATTTACCAGTCTGACTGTAACTTCGGAAAAGCTAAATATCTTTTAGCGTTATTTAATACTAAAAGCCCAGTGCACGAAATTCGTGCATGGGTGTGGTCCCTAGGCCTGGCTGGCGATTGAAGCGCCAGCGTCTGAGGTGGAAGGGTAGGTCCCAGCTGACCTGGGCCCTGGGCAGCACCTGGGCCCCGGACCCCCACGCGCCCCCCCTCTGCCAGAGTCACAGCGCCCGAGTCCCCACGCAGAGATGCGGTGAGCGCAGCTGGACGCCGTGGGCCGGGACGCAGCATGGGCCTCTGGGCCACCCAGCGGCACTGCACCAAAGCCAGGCGGGCAGCACAGTCTCTCCTGGCCGGCCTCACAAACCTGCTCCTGCACGAACCCACAGGGAGCCCAACCGGCCCCTGTGGTCCCAGCAGGTATAGCCCAGCTCACCCAGAAGAGGCCGTGTGGATGCAGGGTAGGCTCTGTGTGGGTGCCCAGCACCTGAGTGTGGGGGCTTCCCCAGTGCGTGAGCCCTGGCATCCTGGGGGAGGGTAGCAGGGGGAGCTCAGCGGACACTCCGCATTCTCACCACACCTCTGTCCCTGTCACCCCTCCCCCAGGTAGCCAACGAGAGGTGACAGCCCCCCACAGGAAGTTGGTCGCCACCACCTCCAGTTCCCCATCCCAGCCCAGGGCCCAGCCCTGATCAGGCGATCAGGACATGCCAGCGCTGGTTGCCGTCTGCAGGACAATTGGTCGGTGCCAGGGCCTCCTTGCTGCACTGCCCACTGCCAGCACCATGTTGCCAACGCCCACCATGTTCCGTGCCGCCCGCTGGTGGTCAATGCGTGTCAAACTCCCCGTCTCCCAGTCGAACTTCCATTCGAACGACCGCCTGAGGGGACAATTTGCATATTGGGCCTTATTAAATAGGATTGGCTTTGAACTGAATTGAAGCTCATCCCCAGAGACACAAAATAAAATAAGATAAAGGAAAACCACCCAAAAGCAAGCAAGCAAACCCACCTCAGTCTATGAGTCAGAGTTGGACCTTATGGAGGTCAAGTGCTAGCAGAACCGTTGCTGAGTCCGTTTTACACAGCAGGTCCAATGGCCTGATAGAGCTGTTCTATAGTTACTTCCCTAGTCTCAGAATGTACAGGGGGAAAAGGATTATTTCATAACTGCTCTTTGATCGATGAAGTGAGGGCTATTCTACGAAGAAGGTTCAAGTGGAAGCTATTGGAACTCTCTCTCCAGCCCACCAGCATAGTGTTCTGAAAGTAATTCTGCTTCCCTGGGAAAAGCCTAAAAATTTGTTCTATCACCATAGACTTGGAAGATGGAGAATATTGATTCCTACCACAGTCCCACTGACTAGTAATTCTTTGGCTAGTGCAAAAAGCCACATGTGTTTTACAGAACGGCTGTAGATTACCAACAGTTTAATCAGAGAGTGAAACCAGCCACTGCTGTGACTCTGGATATGGTAGATTTATGGAGCAAATCAACATGGCCAATATATCTCTCTCCTCCCTCCCTTTGTTGTGGCGAAGAAGAAGGGACAGCTGAAGGCGGTATCAGGAAAGAAAATCTTTATTCAAAGCAGCGCTGCTGGCTTAGGGGACTCAAAAGATCCAAAGCCTGAACGACTTATACAATGAGATAGATAGATAGATAGATAGATAGATAGATAGATAGATATGGAGAAATATATATATTTTTAAGTATCTTTGTTTCCTAACTACCTGGCTTCTGGGCTGGGCTTTCACAGCCCCTCCTGAGTCAGTTAGAATGGGGAATTTAGATTGTATCTAAATGCCTAACCTGGATGGCATGGCGCCAGGGACCTCCCTCTAGCTAAGCTGTTACATCCTTGGTTTATGGCCCTTGTAAGTTGGGAGTATTTAGGTAAATAGGTCTTGCAAGACCAGATAATTAAGGAAGGGGCAGTGACTTGATTATAGGCTACCAAGAATATGCGTGCATTAGGGATACTGAGTAACTAGGTACAGAGTCAGGCTGCTAGCCCCCCTACATTCTTTCACACCTTCCCCCCAATCACTTTTAGCAAAGATAATCAGAAGCAGTTTACCTTCATGGGTTAGGGTAGCAATAAGCCTTCATCATCTTATATCTGGGCCATGCCTCTCCCCCCCACCCACACCCCCTTCCATATACAATACTTGTTTTCCTCCATCCTGCTCCATCTCTAGAAGATGGACCTTTATGGCATAGACACAATCTTGCCAGAGAATGGTAGATAAGCCCCAAGCAATTTAAGACCTTCCTCCTTGGTGGATTTCTAGGGGTCTAGTGGTCTAAGGACACGTTGGAGTATCCCCTGTAAAATGAAGACGTTGCTTCATGTTGCATTGCTTCCCAGGAAGAAAGAGTCATCGCATTGACAACCTAACTACCGATGTGCGGCTCCTCCTCATGTACCAGGTAACCCATTAAGGCTTCTAATTTTGAGGAAAGCCCACAGTTAGAAGTTTCTTAGCAATAGTACAAGTTTCGGAGGTATAGTGCAAGCGTCCCTGTCATTTGTGCAGGTGACAGCAGTGCCAGTGATGTTGGAAGTGTCTGTAGGAGACAGAGATGCTGAATTCAACCTCTACGAAGCCTCCATAGGAGTCCTACCAGAGACTCTCATAGTTTTGGAAGAGGGATATACCCTCTTCTTCTGATAACTATGCTCCGTTTGAAAAGTAACTCCTGCCCTAGCTGGTTTGGCTCAGTGGATAGAGCATCGCCTGCAGACTGAAGGGTCCCGGGTTCGATTCCGGTCAAGGGCATATACCTTGGTTGCGGGCACATCCCTAGTGGGAGGTGTGCAGGGGGCAGCTGATTGATGTTTCTCTCTCATCGATGTTTCTGGCTCTCTATCCCTCTCCCTTCCTCTCTGTAAAAAAAAAATCAATAAAATATATATTTTAAAAAAAGAAAAGTAACTCCTTACTTACTACTGCAACCTAGTAGAAACTGAGCGCTGGATTGTAGAACACCAAGTATTTAGCACACCCAATCTGCCAATCATGAACTAAGTGTTATGATGATCAAACTAGAACATTACATGTGTACGACAGCACTTTATTATTGAATGGCAATCCTATATAATAAAAGGGTAATATGCTCCTGTGGGGAGCGGGCCTAAGCCGTCAGTTGGACATCCCCCAAGGAATCCCAGACTGTGAGAGGGCGCAGGCCAGGCTGAGGATCCCCCCACCCCGCCCCTTCCCCGAGTGCATGAATCTCATGAACCAGGCCTCTAGTATTATATAAACCACTGGATCACCCAGCTGGTGTTGCTCAGTGGTTGAGCATTGACCCATGAACCAGATGGTCATGGTTCAATTCCCAGTCAGGGCACATGCCCAGGTTGTGAGCTCCATCTTCAGTCAGGGGAGTGTAGGAGGCAATCAATCAGTAATTTTCTGTCATCATTGATGTGTCTATCTCTCTCTCCCTCTCTGAAATTAATAAAAATATATCAAAAAGTAAAACACTGGGTCTACGTAGGTTTAAGAATCACAATTAAATTGCCCACATGAGTCAGAACTTCTTAGTAAATGCATGTACTACTTTGCTGCCTTCTCTTCATCTTACAAGGCTTTACATGGAGTTTTCTATGCCCAGAGTAGAAAAAAATGCTAACCTGTCACCGAGCGAAAAATGAAGGCCACTGCTGGATAGCCCCACTTGGGGATAATTCTGAGAATGGCTGAGGGATACCCTCCCAAGGGCAGAAATTTGGAAGATATATTTGGTTGTTTACTTCATATAAAAAAAAGAGGTAACTTGAGATATGTATCTAAACTGATTCATGGATTGTGGCTAATGGTTCACTAGTTATACAGAGACTTGATAAGAAGAGAATTAGAAGACTGAGAACAAAGGATGGGGGAGAGCCAGTAGGATAGACTTCTCAGAATGGGTATAGAATGTGACAATAACACTGTTTCATGTAAGTGCCACCAGAGGGCATCTCCTCTGAGGGAAAGAGCTCAGGTAGACAGATGGCCAAAGTGGGTTAAGACTCTGTTGCCATTGGAATAAGAGTTACTGTATTTTGCATATGAGAAGACATGACTTTTGATTGTCTAGAAGGCATAGTGTTATGGACTGAATAGTGTTCCACTAAAATCAAATGTTGAAGCCCTAACCCTCATAACTTTAGAATCCTATATAATAAAAGCCTAATATGCAACTTGTCTGCTTGACCTGGAGTTTAACTGCTCGCTATGACATGTGCTGACCACCAGGGGTGGCCCAGAATATGGTGGGCGTTGGTGATGCCGTGCTGGTAGTGGGCGGCAGTGGAGGCACTGCTGGCCCTAATGGGCCCCGATGAGAGCAGGACCGTGGCGGGATGGTGGAGCAGGTGAGCGGGTGGCACCAGGCCAAGGTGGCTGCAAGCAGGGGCTTGATTGCCCCACAGATGGTGACCAGTGGTGGAGGGGGGAGGCCGCCGCCTGGCTCCCAGGCACTGAGGGAGCCAGGTGGTGGGCTTGGCCACAATCGATTGCCCTGATGATAGTGACCAGTGGCTACGGTGGGGGGTGGGGGAGGTGCGGGGGGAGCGGGGCTGCCACCTGGCTCTCAGGTGCTGAGGGAGCTGGTTGGGGGGCCCAGCCCCAGCCGATCACCCTGCAGACGGTGACCAGTGGCTGGCAGGCTCTGTTCGCCCAATTGGGGCCAGGCCCTGGGCTGGGACAGGGAACTGGGGTTGGCGGCGACCAACCTCCTGTGGCACTTAGGTGGGGGGCTGAAACCTCTTGCCAGCTACCTGGGGGCAGGAGTGATAGGGATGGAGGTGGAGTGAGAATTCGGGGTGTCTGCCAAGCTTGCTCTCACTCCCTCTGCTACACTCCCTTGAGACACCAGGGCTCACGCACCGGGGAAGACCCCGTGCTCAGGTGCTGGGTGCCCGCAAGGAGCCCGCTCCGCATCCCCCCAGCCTCTTCCGGGTGAGCCAGGCCCAGCTGCCAGGACCACAGGGGTCAGTGGGGATCTCCGTGGATTTGTGCAGGAGCTGGTCTATGAGGTCAGCTGGGAGAGAGCACACTGCCTGCCTGGCTTCTGTGCGGTGCCGCTGGGTGGCGCAGAGGCCCATGCTGCACCCCGGCCCACAGCGTCGGGCTGCGCTCACTGCATCTCCACGTGTGGTCTCAGGCACCGTGACTCAGGCAGAGTGGGGTGGGTGGGGTCCGGGGACCCAGGTGCTGCCCAGGGCCCAGAGGTTAGCTGAGATCTGCCCTTACACGCCAGATGCTCGTGCTTCGATCGCTGTGCAGGCCTAGGGACCGCACCCATGCACGAATTTCGTGCACCAGGCCTCTAATATAACTATTTGGAAATAGGGCCTTTAAAGAGATAATTAAGTTAAAATGAGGATGTTGGGATGGGCCCTCATCCAATGTGATTGGTGTCCTTATAAGAAGAGGCGATCTTAGGGATATTGCGAGTGTCCCACATCTTACGTGGTTCAAGTTCAGGTTCAGGTTCAGGGTTCGGGTTTGGGCTCTGGAGGAGGCCACACTCAAATGAGACAAGACAAGAAATAATAATTTGTAAATTGGGGGGCAGGCGGAAGCCCAAGGAATGACTCCACTTTGTTCTGGCCTTGTCATCCCTTTTATTCGGGTTTGGGATACACCCTTACCCTTAGGCTGGCAATTCCAGTAACAGGCAGACTCTCTTATCAGTAAGGATTTACATGACTATCTGGTGAGGAAGTTGCTTCAGCTACCATGGTCTCAACTAAACAGTGGGTGCATAGCTCTGACCTTTGTCCGAGCTTTAAGGGTCACCAGCCTTCCGGGATCCCTGTCCACACTTCTCTGATAGTGAAGACAATGGGCGGCTTCCCACAGATATGACACAGAGGACACAGTGAGAATGTAGCCATATGCAAGCAAAGGAGGGAGGCCTCAGGAGAACTAAACTTGCCAACAATCTTGGACTTCTAGCCTTAAAACAGTGAGAAATAAATGTCTGTGTGTAAGACACCCAGCCTGTGGTAATAGCAAACTAATATGCTATTAGTTTGGGTGTAACAACATCATCTTCCCTTCACCAGGCTGAGGCTGTGACTACCACCACTACAAGCCAGTGATGAGCCCAAATGTGGTCCCATTCCCTGGGAAATCAGCCAACACTGTGGCAGATTGATGACTCTGAATCCCTTCCATCATGAAGTGACTGAGGCAGGATGGCAAGAAGCTAGGGAAATTCCTTGACAAGTAGAATAAGGGAAACAGAGACAAAATAATTAAACAAGGCCAAATGATTGGAGCAATTTATAGTCAGCTAAGGAATCACAAGGTTTTATCTTCCCTAACCAAGGATATGTAGGAACAAATGGTTTATAGGGTCCAGACCATCCCAGGACAGAAAGGCCTCAGAGAGGTTCTTGATGACATTCTTTTGATGGCATTCTTTAAAAATGAAACTAACCAGAAAATAGCCCTGACTCCTCCATATGCATTTTGATCAGTCAACATATTGAAGGACACACCTGAGAAATGAATGAATATTCTGTTAAGACCCTCCCCTGAGACCTCCCTAGGATTCCAGCGGGCCAAAGAAAGATAAAAAGCCTCAAGACAAAGGACCCACAGCACACTCTCACTACAGCATGTGGCTGTTACAGAGAACTGGAATAAATCAAGCAATGCTCGGAGAGTTTGGAGTCACACTTTATTCACCGGTGGGCTTAGAGAAAATGAATTCAAATTCTAAGCAAGGCTACAAGCAGAACTTCCCTTTTTATTAAAGAGCCAGCCCAATGTGTGCTTAGTGGTTATCTCACTGCTGGCCTTGAAAACAACACAGTTCCATCCAATTAAAAAAATGCACCTGGCATGGCATTGAGAGTATGGGCATATCTAGTCTCTGGCCTACAAGGTCAGACAGCTAAGTTTATCTTCCTCATAATCAAACAGGCTAAAGCAGGCTAGAAAGCAAAGTTATTTTTTTTAGAATAAGAGTCCGTCTAAAAAAACAGCAGAGAATTCCAAACAGTAGTTTTATAAAATAGGAGTTTGCCTTCTCATGGCAAAGTTTGGTGTTGGTAAGATCTATGATTCATGTGAGTCTGTTTTGACAATCCAACTATGTGTAATATATGAGGTTCATCTGTTTTCCAGCTATGATGAGTAAATCTGGGAGTTTAAGGGTTAAAGTGGGAGTGTCCCTCTCACTGTTATACCTAAATACCCAGGGAAGGATATTTTGCTTCCTATCTGTAATTCTTGGGGTGAGTGGATTTAGAGGTCCTAGCTCCCAGAAGAGGAATATGTTTCCCAGGAAACAGAGTCCAGAAACTCGGACCACTTTGAGTTTCTCATGCCACTGGTTTGCCTTCAGCCTGCCTACATCATTACACATATTTCCTTTTTTTAAAAAAAAAAAATTGCTTTTATTTTTTAAATGCTTTTATTGATTTCAGAGAGAGGAAGGGAGAGGGAGAGGGAGATAGAAACATCAATGATGAAAGAGAATCACTGATCGGCTACCTCCTGCACACCCCACACTGGGGATCGGGACCAAAACTCAGGCATGTGCACTGACCGGGAATCTAACCCTGACCTCCTGGTTCATAGGTTGATACTCAACCACTGAGCAACACCGGCCAGGCTAAATCCTAATTTCAAATCCCTTGCCTCTCAAGAGTTCAAGGGTAGATGATTATATCACAATGAGATACCACATCATACCCACTAGGATAGCTTTATCATAGAGAACAAAACAGAAAATAAGGATGGGGAGAAATTGAAACCCTGGTGCATTGCTGGTGGGAATGTAACATGGTGCAGTGTTATGGAAACAGTTTGGAGGCTCCTCAAAACGCTAAACATAGCATTCTCACATGACAAAGCAATTCTACTCCTAGGAATACACCCGAGAGGATTGAAAGCAGGGACTCAAATAGAAACTTGTACACCAGTGTTCATAGAAGCACTATCCATATTAGATAGAAACAACCCAAATATCTATCAATAGATAAATGGTTAAATAAAATGTTGTGTATACCCAATGGAATATTATTGCACCTCTAAAAGGAATGAAATTCTGACACATGCTATAACATGGATAAAACTTAAAACCATTTAAATAAATGGTTTTCTTTAAATAAAATAATTTAAATAAATCAGACACAGGAGATAAATATGTGCTTTCACTTATATGAGGCATGTAGAATAGGGAAATTCATAGAGACAGAAAGCACAATAGAGATTATCAGGAGATAAATGAGGGGTGTATTAGGGGCTATTGTTTAATAGGTAAAGAGTTTCAATTTGGAATGATGAGAAAGTTCTATAAATGGACAGTGGTGATGGTTGTGATAGGGGGAAAGGGCATGTAATAAGAGTAGAGACACCATTATTTAATAATTATTCACCTTACTAACTATAGATAAGAGGTTTTCTTACAGACCCTGGGAAACTGGAGGAGGAAACAAGGCTGTAAAAAGATAAGATGCCTCCATCGGTCAATTACTCAGGAAAGAAATACATTTTGACCAAGGACAGGACACGCTCTGATTTGGTTGCTGTGCCCCATGCTGACCCCCTCCGGGAGTTTGCCTCAGGAACGCTGACTATTCTCTGGTCCCAGGAACAGGCTGAGCTGTTTGTAACATCACACAAGATTAGCCACCTTGTTTCAGAACGTGGAGCTCCTGAAGGCTGGACTTCCCTGCCCTTTCCTTGCTACACTTGCAGCTCGCAGCTGCTGCACTTACCTTCTCCCTCTCGGGTAGAGGGGAGTGAGAGCAGAATTTCCAGCTTGACCCACTGCTCTCCCCATACAGCTCTCCCCATACTGCTGGCGTTATTGGAATAAACACTCATACGCTGGACTCGTTGTGTCCAGTATCAGTTGTACAACACTGTGAATGTAGTAGGTGCCACCGAATTTTATGCTTAAAAATGCTTACCATGGTAAATTTTATGTCATATATACATATACATATACATATACATATACATATACATATACATATACATATATACATATATATATATATATATATATATATATATATATATATATATATATTGAACCGTGTCCAACATGGCCAGGGGTGAACCTAAGTAGGGGCGGTGAAGGATTAAAGAAAACAGACAAGACAATACAGTTGGGATCAGGATGAGGAGACAGGGACACAGCCTGTAAGCCAAAGCTTTAGTTTATAGTCCGATCACACAAAACAAAACGAGGGCAAGATGTTTACAATGTTCTTGCGAATTTCAAATCTGCTTCTTTCCTGTTGTTGCCATTCTCTGAACTCTATCAAGCCTTGTTTTGGCAGCACTCACTGCACCCCCGCAGCCCACGTCCCTTAGCTACCTAGGACTGCAGGGTCGGACTATAAGGTCAAGCTTACAACCATAGCCTTTTGGCTGTAATTGTGCTGGGAGGGCTTTGCCCTCCAAGCTGGGACGTGTATGTGGCTTTGCCACAAGTCAGTCGGAGGCTTGATCCTGTCCGAACGTTGTAGCCGCTCTCCATATATACAGTATATATATATATTACCACAATAAAAAATGTAGATGATTAATATTTTAGCTCTATTATTTTTATTTTTAGAGCAAGAGGAAGGGAGAAGAAAGAGGGGGGAGAGAGATGTGAGGAGTGGGAAACACCGATTGGCTGCCTCCTGCATGACCCTGGTATTGGGGGTGGAGCCCACAACCCCAACAGCCCTGAACCCGCAACATTTCCGTGCATGGGATGACACCCAACCAACTGAGCCACACCAACTTATACATAAGTGTAAGTTTTTCTGTCATTTTATGGTAGCCGTAATAGATAATAAAATCAAAAGATAATTTAAAATATTTCTTGCTATCATTAAATTCAAGAAGGGAACAACAAAATAAAAAATAACTCACAAACTTTTAAAAATGAGTAATAAACCCTGGCTGGTGTGGCTGAGTGGTTGAGCGTTGACCCATGAACCAAGAGGTCAGGGTTCGATTTCCAGTCAGGGCACATGCCCAGATTGTGGGCTTGATCCCCAGTGGGGGGCTTGCAGGAGGCAATGATTCTCTCTCATCATTGATGTTACTCTCTCTCTGAAATCAATAAAAATATTTTAAATGAGTAATAAAATATAATCCATAATATGTATTCAGCATTTCTTATTTTTAAATTTTTATACCCATGTACATAACTTTGCAATAAAAAACTTAAATATACGTGTAATTGATTATGGAAAATGCCATCTACCATGAGGAAAAAGAAAAGTTATGTGGAAGAAGAAACAATAAAAAGTAACTGTTGTATAAAATTGAAAATCATCTTAATCAATTTAGAACATTCACTGAGCTTTAACAGGGACCAGCAAGCAGAGGATGTGGTTAGAGGGTGTCTGTTGGGTATCAGAAAAACATGTAACACCAAAACATCTGATATTAAAAAATAGGTAGCAGTAGTTTTATAATTTTTATAATGTTTCAGTGATGACTTTGAAATAGTCCAAAAGGAAGATAATTTCAAATGCCTGAGTGTTTTCAACAAGTGTTGAATGTTTTATGTAAAGTGATAATAGAGTATTAAGTGAATGCATGACCCAGTGGCAATAAACAGCATTTAGGCCGTTGACTACCAAAAGGGAAAATTCTTTGTTCAACAAACCTCATGTGAGTGCTCACATAGCATCGGCTGTTGGCTGACAAACACTGGTTTCTTCTCTTGGTGCTACCACTTGCAGATGGGGCCTTAGGAAAAGTTATGTAATTATTTGGTCCCTCAATTTCCTTCTCTGCAAAATGGGGGTTAATAATGGTCTTGTTGAGACGGTTAAATAAGATCCTATGTAATAAAAGCTTAATATGCTAAGTATCTGACCAATTAATCGACCATTCAGTTAACTGCTTGACCTGTCGCTATGATGCGCACTGACCACTAGGGGCAGACACTCGGACCAGTAGGTTTGCTTGCTGCTGGGGTCCTACTGATGGGGACTGGGCGAGAGGGCCAGACATGCCCTGGAGCCCTCCCTCGATCCCTCCCCGGCCGGCCGGGCCCCATTGGCCCCAATCAGGACTGGACAAGACTGCTCTGATCCCTGATCACTGGCCAGGCCGAGGCACCCTACCCATGCATGAATTCATGCACCGGTCCTCTAGTAATATATATAAGATTCTTAGTATTGTGCCTGGCACGCGGTGGGGCGTTGATAAATGCTGTCTACTAGTGTTAGGAGCAATGCACTATATAGGGAGCTAAATATTAGCTATATGCATGAGTTTCAGTTTGAGCCTTTGCTCCACTCACTCCAGATTCAGGCCAATGCTGCATGTCAGTTGGGGTAGTGGCTGGGTGTAAGAGGAAAATAGGAACCTCTTTCAAGAGGAAGAAAGAGTTAAGGACAGGTTTTGTTCAAGGAACAGGGGCTAGAATAAGAAAAAAGGGTAACAATGCCTAGTATTCAGAATACTCTACTGGCCATGGTCTCTGACTTTAATTCGGTTAAATGAAAAGGTAACTTAAAGCCCTAGCCGGCGTCGCTCAGTGGTTGTGTTACAGAATTTCCCAGGTGACCGAAAAATACACAGGAGTACTTGGAGGTCCAGGATAAACTCATTTATTTTCAGATGTTTCACATCTACTGGTACAGTGACTCAGGGGGTCAGTTCGCCAAATCCTGAGGGAGTGAATGTGGAGGAAGCTTTCCTTTTATACCCTTCGGTTTCTTTGTTTTCTGTTTCCTAAACACCAGGCTTTTGTGGTGGCCTTCCACAGCCCCTCCTGAGTCGTTAGAAGGGGAAGTTAGATGGTATCTAAATGCCTGGTCTGGGTGGTGTCAGTGACCTCCCCTGTAGCTAAGCTGTTACAGTCTTTGTTTATGGCCCCATTGTACATGGGGAGCAATCAGGAAAACAGGTCTTGCTAGACCAGATTGTGGAGAAAGGGGCAGTGACTTAATTATAGGCTATCAAGAATGTACATTAAGTTACTGGCACAGATTCAGATTGCCAGCCCCCCATAAATGTCTTCTTTTCCCTGTCAGTTGGAGTGTCTGCCATGGACCAAAGGGTTGCAGGTTTGATTCCCAGTCAAGGGCATGTACTTGGGTTGCAGGTTCAATCCCTAGCCCCCAAGGGAGGCAACCAATTGATGTGTCTCCTTCACATCGATGTTTCTCTTTTTTAAAAATATCTTGTTATTGATTTCAGAGAGGAAGGAAGAGGGAGAGAGATAGAAACATCAATGATGAGAGAGAGTTATTGATGGGCTGCCTCCTGCACGCCCCCTACGGGGATCAAGCCCACATATGGGTATCAATCTGACCAGGAATGAAACTGTGACCTCCTGCTTCATAGGTGGACACTCAACCACTGAGCCACACCAGCCAAGCACATCAGTGTTTCTCTTCTCTCTGTTTTTCTCTCTCCCTCCCCCTCCCTTCCACTTTCTCTAAAAATCAATGGAAAAAATATCCTCAGGTGAGGATTAACAAAACAAACAAACAACAACAACCAAAAAAGGTAACTTAAAATTTATTTGTAATATAAAAGTGCATCATTAACTAACCTGTGAGACCACCCAGAAATTATGATAAACATTAAGAAATCTTAAACTGCCCTAACTGGTTTGGCTCAGTGGATAGAGCGTCGGCCTGCAGACTCAAGGGTCCCGGGTTCGATTCTGGTCAAGGGCATGTACATTGGTTGCGGGCACATACCCAGTGGGGAGTGTGCAGGAGGCAGCTGATTGATGTTTCTCTCTCATTGATGTTTTTCTATCTCTCTATCCCTCTCCCTTCCTTTCTGTAAAAAAATCAATAAAATACATTAAAAAAAAAAAAAAAGAAATCTTAAACTGAGTGGTAATGAAAATACCAAATATCAAAACTTCTAGAATGCATCTAAAGCAGCATGTAGAAAAAAAAATTTTTTTAGTTTTAAACATTTATATTAGGAAATAAGAAAAGCTGGAAATTTATAAGTTCACAAAGTTAAAAAAGAGAATAACTGAAAAAAGTAGAGGAAAGAAAATGAGATAAGAGCAGAAAATAATAAACTAGAAAGCAAAGACATAATAAAGAGTGTGTACAAAACTAAAAGATGTTTATTTGAAAAGACTGATAAACTTCTGGTGAGAATGATGAAAAAAAGAGGAAAGGCACAAATAATTAACAGTAGAATAAAAAATGGGGGGAATATAATAGCAGATTTGGCAAATATTTAAATTATAATTAAATAGTAATTATACAAATTACTTTATGCTAATGAATTTAAAATTTAAATCAAACTGCCAAATTTTTAAGAAAAAAATATAACCTACCAAAACTTACTCGAGAAATAATGAAAAGCTTAAATAGTTCTATCACAGTGAAGTGCTTCAATCATACATTTAAAATATTTCCCATGGTGCCCTAACTGGTTTGGCTCAGTGGATAGAGCGTTGGCCTGTGGACTGAAGGGTCCCAGGTTCAATTCTGGTCAAGGGCACACGCCCCGGTTGCAGGCTCGATCCCCAGCAGGGGGTCTGCAGGAGGCAGCCGACCAATGATTATCTCTCATCATTGATGTTTCTATCTCTCTCTTCCCTCTCCCTTCCTCTATGAAATCAATAAGTGCAGTGTCCTTCCCTTAATAGACCATGTGTGCCCACTTTACTGTTTCCTGCTGGCTGGAATGTGGATGTAGCCGCAATCTTGTTTCAAACACGCAAATGGGGAGGAGACTGGAAGTCCAGAACACACCGCATCTTGGTACACCTTGTTGCAAACCATCATATCTCCATCTATTTTTCTAAGGGCTCATTCATCTTTTTTCAGAATCATTTACTCTCGGCTGCTCCATCTTTGGAGTAGTCTTTTCTCTGCTTCAATGATAAACTCTTCCACTTTAAACTCTAAAACAAACAAACAAACAAAAAATCATTTACTCTCACCGGAGAGGCCGAATCCTCCCTCCCATTGAGATGATACGTAAATTCTCAAATTTCACTGCTTTTGGGAATACTCCCTTTTCTTCCTGTGATGCCCCCATGCTCCTAATATTAGAAATTGATAAATATGTATACCTTTTCTCTTGTTCATCTGCCGGTTGTCAGTTTATGTCATAGGCCCAGCTATTGAACCTAGAAGGATGGAGGGAAAGTCTTTCCTCTCGATACCCTCTTCAGGCAAAATGTTATTCTTCTCACTCTTGTCCCTCTCTCTTTTCCTCTCTTCTTCCCTCTGCAAACCCAGTGCATTCTTTAAACTCCAACACTTTTGACTTGTGATTCTGAAAATGCAAAAGAGGAGAAAGAGGAAGCTGCTGCAATCTATTTCCTAAACCAGTGGTCGGCAAACTATAGCTTGCGAGCCACGTGCGGCTCTTTGGCCTCTTGAGTGTGGCTCTTCCACAAAATACCACGTGCGAGCGCGCACGTACAGTGCGATTGAAACTTCATGGCCCATGCACAGAAGTCGGTTTTCGGCTCTCAAAAGAAATTTCAATCATTGTACTGTTGATATTTGGCTCTGTTGACTAATGAGTTTGCCGACCACTGTCCTAAACCATTCATTGAAAGAGACATGAGTGCTAGGTAGTTAAAAGCGTTCATTGTTTAGTCTTATGACCTGCTTAAATGTTCCAAAAACATTTTGGCTGTTAGTGAATGAGCCTTTACCAAAAGACTATTAACTCTGCAGACGTGTTTTTGGTAGAATGCCAATGGGGGTGGGACCCATGGCTAGTGCAAAAGCACCACTGGCCTTCTGGGTTAAGATGGTGGATAGAACACACCAACTGAATTTATTTCCATCCCTAAAACCACAGTAGTGATATTAAACAAAAAAGAGCCCAGCTGATGTTACTCAGCGATTGAATGTCGACCTATGAACCAGAAGGTCACGTTTCAATTCTTGGTCAGGACATGTGCTGGGGTTGCAGACTCCCAGTGTGGCATGCAGGAGGCAGCCGATCAATGGTTCTTTCTCATCATTGATGTTTCTATCTCTCCCTCCCTCTCCCTTCCTCTCTGAAATCTATTAAAATATATTTAAAAAAAAAAAAAAGACATGAAGGCAAAAAGATGGGGAGCACAACAATACACCTTTGGGAGCTGGAAAGCAAACTAACTTAGAAGCACGGAGAAAGCTGAATTCTATGGCAACAGTGTAGAAAATTGAAAACAGACACTATTATACTGCATCATCACCCATAGACTCACAGACTCAAATCCTTCCCCCTCTCCTCTCCCTATCTCCATGGTCCTGGATGACTGTTTCTCCTTGACTCCAATAGAAGTTGGAGTCCCTGAAGAGGATGAATATGAAAGTCTCTAGACTGGGCACAGCAGGCTCAGTGTGAGGACATTGGTACCCTGCAAAACTGGAGTTTACATAATCACACACGTCCTGCGTGCTAAAGCTCCAACTCCTGCTCTACCGCTCTCATCAAATACTTGGTCCTCAAACCATGGCAGCCAGGTCTTTACCCCCCTAGGCAGGAGATTGGCAAACCTCTCTCTGGAGAAACCTGTGCAACCCAAGAGAGAGGAAGTAGAGAAATTGACGTTTGGCATTACCCAACAAAGAAGTGGCCCTACAGTCAGCTCAAAATACGGAAGAGCTCTCCATGAACTCAGAACTTTTTCTTTAATAAAGAATTGAGCCCTAGCTGGTGTGGCTCCGTGGGTAGAGCGTCGGCCTTCAGACTGAAGGGTCCTGGGTTCGATTTCAGTTGGGGGCACATGCCCGGGTTGAGGGCTCAGTCTCGGGTGGGGGGCAGGCAGAAGGAAGCCAATCGATGGTTCTCTCTCATCATTGATGTTTCTATCTCTCCCTTCTCTCTGAAATCAATTTAAAAGAAAAAAAATAAAGAATTGAAAGATAAAGTTGAGTAAATTACGCCAAAAAAAAAAAAAAAGGGAAAAAAGGGAACAGCAAAAAGACAAGAAGATATGAAATAAGAGAAAAAAGATAAGAAAATAAAACCAGTCTATAAAGTCCAGCAGCCAAATAATGGAATTTAATCATGAGCAGAAAACCAAAGATTACGAGAACACCAGAGAAAGTCTCTATCATGCAAGACAAAGACCAAACCAGCAGAAAAAACACCTTGGAGAAAGCAGCAAATGTAGATGAAAGAAAACTTTATGTAACGGGTTCAGTTGCTTTGAGAGAGGAGATCACCGAAGAAATCTGTTATGATTACAACAACAAACACCAAACTTATCCTACTAGAAATGTGCTGAGCAAGGGAGACGCCGGGCAACTGAAGTCTTTCAAACGGACTGACCGAGAAGCTTTGGAACTTGAGTTTTATAAAGTTTGGTTGGGGAGGAGTCAGTGAAAAGATGGTTTGAGAGGAACAGTTGGCAAGGGTGGAGGAGGGGCAGGAAGGAAGGGTGGGGCTCAAACAGGAAAGAACTGGTGAGGTTTCGCAATTGAGTTGAGTGTCTGCCAGCTTTGATAGGCCAGGCCAGGCTGTTTGTGAAAAAGTCTGGTTTTATCTTTACCGAGCACAGGGGTGCACGCTGAGCTGTTGCTGACACTGTTGGCCTGTTTTGCAAACTGTGGTTTCAGGGCAGTTTTTCAGTTTTTCAAGTTGTGGTTTCTGTAGCTTTCCATTGCTCAGTCCTGAGAGAGGTGAGAAAAGAAATTGCATCCTTAAAACAAGAACAGGATGTTCTTTTTAAAAAGAGGAACATTGGCCCTGTCTGGGTAGGCCAATTGCTTTAGAGCAGGTGTCCTCAAACTACGGCCCGCGGGCCACATGCGGGTGTTTTTGCCGTTTTGTTTTTTAACTTCAAAATAAGATATGTGCAGTGTGCGTAGGAATTTGTTCATAGTTTGTTTTTTTTTTAAACTATAGTCCGGCCCTCCAACGGTCTGAGGGACAGTGAACTGGCCCCCTGTTTAAAAAGTTTGAGGACCCCTGCTAGAGCGTCATCCCCATACGCTGAGACTGTGGGCTTGATCCCCAATCAGGGCACATAAAAGAATCAACCAATGAACTTATAAATGTCATGCAACCAACGAATGTGTTTTTCTCTCTCTCCTTTCCTCTCTCTCTCTAAAATCAATTAAAAAATAATAAATTAATTAAAAGAGGAGCATTCATAGAGTAAATAAGGGCTTTTCAAAGTTAAAAATACGATAAGAAATGAAAACTTAAGAATTGAAATAAAATTGAGGAAATTACACAATAAAGAACAGCAAAAACACAAGGAGATAAGAAATAGGAGGAAAAAAATAAGAAAATTAAACCAGTCTAAAAAGTTCAGCAGCCAAATAATGGAATTTTCAGGAAGGAAAAACAGGGGAAGAATCAACAGTGAAATAATTCAAGAAAAATTCTCAGAACTGAAAGACACAACTTTCCAAATTGGAAGAGCCTATCATAATGATAATGGTGAGCCAAGGTTTTCTCCCGGGGTCCTGTCTCGAGACACCAAAGAATGAGCTCCAGAGACAAAGTGTGGGGAATGTATTACGGGGCCCAATACTGGGCTGCCCATGAAGCCTGGTGATCCAGGGGTATATTTTGCTACAAGCCTGCTCTATAGCTACCTGAGTCGCCACCTGATTGATTCTCTCATTGTTCTTGCCCAGCAATGGACCTGAACTTTCCCTGTTTCTATGTGTTCTTACACCTTGTTGTTCGTACACCTTGGTTTCCCATGCCTCCTGCTCTGTGTCCAAAAACATTCTATTCTTTCTGCCTGGTTGGTTTCTGTGCTTAGGCTGCTCAGAGTGCCGTGTCTGCCCCTGCTATGTTCCTCCTGCCTTTGTTTTCCACTGGACCCCTGCCTGTGTGCTGGTGGGTCAAGCTAACCCTCTCAATAACAGATTAAAATTGTTCTAACCAAAACATAGGATTGTGAAACTTAAAACCTTTAGGACAGTGCCCTCTCCCTCCCAGGAGCATGCTGCCCCTTTCCCTTCCACCTCCTCTTCCCCCACAGGCAGGCATCTCCTAACCTCTAAGGATCCCCAGGAGACTTGCAATCAGGGGAGCAATGGGCAGTGGCAGCTCATCCTGGGCTAACCCCCTGAACCTGTCTCCAAGGCCCCCTTTTCTCTGACTTCCCAGTGAGCCAAAGCAGCCCAGCCTGGGCTCTCCTGTTGCTTCTTCCATCCTAAGCCCTTCCTTATTTCACTGTCCTCAGCTTTAATCAACATCCTCTCAAAATCAAACAAACAAATAAATAAAATATTTGGGACAAAAGAGGAGATTCTCAGGCTTCCAGAAAAGGAGATGAGAGGGAACGGGGCACAAAAAGGAAGAATTGGAATTGGAATTGTTTTGGACTTCTCAATAGCAACGTGGTGTCAGGGAAGAAAATGTTCTCTTCCACCCTCTTAGGGTCCCTGATTGGGTCTGAAATTTACGCTGACAAGGACAGATTAACAGGAGAAAAACATATAAATTGTATAGGACATTTACATGTGCCTGGGAGCTTTCACAAGAGAATGAAAAGCAGGAAGCTTTTATACATTGTAGACAAAGAGATAATAAGTTTCTGAAGAGTTGACAAGACACACACGCTTGGGCTATGGGTCGTGAAAAATGAAGAAGTAACAATAAGCCCTGGCCTGGTGGCTCAGTTGCGTATAAAGACTTAACAAAGAGTGAAAAAATACTTTCCATGTCTCCTTCCTGAAGACACGACTGGAGGATATATGCCCCCAAAATGAGAAAACTACGAGAGAAGAAGGTATGAAATAGAGCAAATGAAAAGTAGGCAAAAGGAATGCCCGAGATGACAGAGAGAGAAAAATCACAGGATGGAAACTAGATGATTCAGACTGAAAGTCTTATAACTCAAGAGACCGATACGTTGAGAAAGTCACCCCATGTTTAACCTGAGGTCAGAATCCTGTTGGCACCTGGCTTGTTTCTATTGCTTGCTCCTTCCCCCTGGCTGCCTGGGTCACCTGAGAATCTGCATTTTATCTCACTGAAGGGCTCTGCTTTGATCAACTGCTGAGACCTAGATGTAGGCCACAGTTAGCTAGAAATGGAACATACAGAACATTTCACGCTTCCTGACCATTTCTGCTGGATGTCCATTCCTGGGCCCACACTGCAACCCGGTGGATGTTTTTCAGGACTCATGACCTTGTCCTCAAACTGCCCCAGATTAAGCTCTTATAAGCTCTTCGAAGACACTTAGTTTGCCTTGGACATTTTCAACAGTGACAATATTCTATTTTTTCTTATCCAGATAGCTTTCTTCTTGCTACTCAATGTTTCACAACCAAAAAGTACAGTACGCTTTTTCTTAATGCATGACAAATGACAAAAATATTGAATTGCATAAGGCTGGGGGTCTTGTTATTGCCTGAATTATGAAATGACCATGTGAAAGAATGTAGGGGGGCTAATAGCCTGTACCTAGTTACTCAGTATCCCTAATGCACGCATATTCTTGGTAGCCTATAATCATGTCACTGCCCCTTCCTTAATTATCTGATCTTGCAAGACCTATTTACCTAAATACTCCCAACTTACAAGGGCCATAAACCAAGGATGTAACAGCTTAGCTAGAGGGAGGTCCCTGGTGCCATGCCATCCAGGTTAGGCATTTAGATACAATCTAAATTCCCCATTCTAACTGACTCTGGAGGGGCTGTGAAAGCCCAGCCCAGAAGCCAGGTAGTTAGGAAACAAAGAAATTCAGGAATATATATATAAGGAGAAATCTCATTGTATAAGTCGTTCAGGCTTTGGATCTTTTGAGTTCCCTGAGCCAGCAGCAATGCTTTGATTAAAGGCCTCTTTCCTGATACCTCGGACTGTTTCTTCTTCTGCACCAATTCCACAACAACAACCAGGGGTGTCTGGACAGTTAGCTCGCTGGGAATTCTGGGGACCAGGGAACTCATTGCCAATTACTTTATATCATAATTATCATTGAAAGCAAGTTGTAAGAGTTATAAAGAAAAGCAAGGAAATGATTCATATAAAAATCTGGAGAGAAGGACCAGGAGAGTGTTTCCTTAGGGAAGAAGGGAGGGAGAGTTAGGGAGATTACTTTCATAAAATCAGGACTTTCCTTCTTAATTTGTAATTGTCCATCTACTTCCTAGAAGACCATCAAAAAGCCCCACTGATCAAGCAAGGCTAAGTTCATTAGAACTACAATAAGGAAAGACACCACCTTGATAGAATCTTAGTAGCATCTCAAAAAGAAAATCCTAAAGACAGTATTTCTAGGGTTTTAGGACAAGGGCAAGGTGATTTTATAATGGACCTTTAAAAGCAGGGAATTGAGTAGGATTAAACAAAGTGTGCCCATACTGGTTTTTAGTTGTTTAGAAGACCCAGATGATAGTCCTAAAGTAACTATTGACCAGTAAGCTTGATGAATAAGGTGTTAGTTGGTTCATAATTTTGTTTTCTATGAGCAAGTATTTCTTAGAGAGAGTATCAAAGTTATTTTTGTTTGATCTTAGTATTGTTTAGCACAAAAGCAGAAAATACTGCTTCATTCCCGAATCATTTAACACAAAGACAGGGAAGCATGTCGGTTTTAGTTATTATAGCCATTATCTAAGATACAAATAAGATAGAGAGTGAAGAATGTTGGAATACTTTTATTGAAGTTATAATTCCCACGGGCATCATGATAGGAGACTGTACCTAATCTCAAGTCTGACTCAGAGTTGGAAACACAAATATTTTTCTAGATGATTCCCTAAATATATTAGGATATCTTCTATAGGAGCCTAACTCCAACTCAAGAAAGCCTTTTCTTGATCTTCATAGCTAACATACAATGATAAACACTTTGTCCAGGGTAGGTAGTGAAGCATCCATCTTATATAAAAACTGCTGTTTGAAATTTTAACCCTGCTATTTGGCTTCTGTAAATGCTTGCTTGCTTAAATAATAAGGAAAATAAGACTATCCCCACTTCAGAGAGGCCATTAAACCTTCCCCAGACAAAATTATCAGTGCTGGTACCAGGCCAAGCCTTTGGTTGAGGTCTCAAGGCCCCAGAACATAGGGGCTCTTTAAGAACTTGCAAAAGGGGCTGGAAACACCCCATATTTGGGAGACAAAGAAGATAAAAATATATAAATAGGGAAAGTTCCTCCATGTTGGGGCCCAGAATTTGAGAGACATTTTCCTCTGGACCCGCGCCTAATAAATGTAACTCCATCTTTCTAAGTATTGCTTGGTTCTTCTCTGTAACAGTAGTAAGGCCACAAGAATACAGGTGAGAAAAGAGAATGCTACATTTGCTGGTAGCTGGAGGGTCAGTCAGAAATTGAGATGGCTCACTTCCCTCCCCTTTTCTGATAGCAGAAATGTTATGGGTAATAAAGGAATAAGAAAACAAAAATGTAACCTGTGCACCCAGCTGACATGGTTCAGTGGTTGAGCATTTGATAGGGAAAATGAGACATTTTTTGGGGGGCTAGCAATCTGAATTAGTCCCAGTAACCTGCTTTCTACTGCACTCTCTTGCTAGCCGATAATTAACTCCATTTGTGAAAGAATGTGGGAGACAGGTCTGGTCCATCCTTAGTTCCTCCCATGCCAGGTGTCTCCTGGTCATCTGAGCTATGCCGTGCTCAAGGCTGCAAGCTTTCTACAAGATATCTGCTAAGCACAATAAATCTTTCTCTGCCCTGTTTTGTTCTTTTTAACCCCATCAATATATATATAGAGAAAATCTCATTGTCCAGGTTGTTCAGAATCTGGATCTTAGAGTGCCCTGAACCGGCAGCACTGCATTAAAGGCTCTTTTCTGAACCTTACAGTGTCCGACTATCACTTCCGCGCCAATTTCATAAATTCCATATTCCATAACACATTGACCTATGAACCAGGAGGTCACACTTTGATTCCCAGCCAGGGCACATGCCCGGGTTGTGGGCTGGATCCCCAGTGGGGGGCATGCAGGAGGCAGACTATCAATGATTCTCTCTCATAATTGATGTTTATCTCCCTCTCCCTCTCCCTTCCTCTCTGAAATCAATAAGAAAACATATTTTAAAAAATGTAATCTGTGAGTCGAGGCAATGTTCTGCTGTAGTTATCTAAGGTAGATGGCTTAACGGTTAGCCAGGTTCAAGTTTAACAAGGAACCTACAATTTAAGCTAGTTTTGGAGACTCATTCCTTGGTTTCCATATTAGCCAGAGAAATGAGCACTTTAGCCTGGGACTTGCAACTCTGTTATGTAAAGGTGGTAAGAGATTTTAATGCAAGGGGGGAAAATGTTTTTGTTTGGGGGCCCACGTGCTTCCGTTTTGGTGGTCTATCACAGACAATCCATCTTTTGAGTGCCCATTAGGTCATGCTAAACTCAAGAGACCTGCACTTTTTATCCTGATTTAATACTAGGAAAAATTGTGACCATTAATATCCTGAATGTGACCATTAATAGCCTTTGATCTAAGACTTAACTGTGATCTTTGAGACCTGCCTGATTTCTTAGAATTCCAATTTTTAACTCAGAAAAATTACAAAATGCTAAAAAGGACATTTCTGATGAATTCTTCAAGCCATAAATGTTAACCCCAAAATTTCAAGAATCTACTATACTTTAAATAAATACTCTTGCCCGGCTGGCCGACATGGCTCAGTGGTTGAGCGCTGACCTATGAACCAGAAGGGCACAGTTCGATTTCGGGTCAGGGCACATGTCCAGGTTGCGGACTCGATCACCAGTGTGGGCATGCAGGAGGCAGCTGATCAGTGATGCTCTCTCATCATCGATGTTTCTATCTTTCTCTCTCTCCCTTCCTCTCTGAAATCAATATACATACATAAATAAATAAATACTCTCCCAGACAGAATCCTAAAAGAGGTCTTTATGAGCTAGTAAACTTGAAGTTAGTCTGTAAGATAAAAACTGATCGCTGCCGAAACCGGTGTGGCTCAGTGGATAGAGCGTCAGCCTGCGGACTGAAGGGTCCCGGGTTCGATTCCGGTCAAGGGCATGTACCTTGGTTGCGGGCACATCCCCAGTAGGGGGTGTGCAAGAGGCAGCTGATCGATGTTTCTCTCTCATCGATGTTTCTAACTCTCTATCCCTCTCTCTTCCTCTCTGTAAAAAATCAATAAAATATATTTAAAAAAACAAACAAACAAACAAAAAAAACTGATCGCTTAGTAGCCATTTAAGACACTACAGTTCACCCTGGACAGGTGGCTCAATAGGTTAGTGTCGTCCTATACACCCAAAGGATATGGGTTTGATTCCCGGTCAGGGCACATATCTAGGTTGTGGGTTTGATATCCTGTCAGGATGCATACAGGAGGCAACCAATCGATGTTTCTCTCTCTAAAAATCAATACACATATTATGGGTGAGGATAAAAAATAAAAAAGACACTATAGTTCTGTTTCCTTTCTATTTTGAAGTCTTCAAACCTGGAGTGCATTTAAGAGTGGAACCCTTTAGGATAGGACTTGAAAAAGAAATAAGTGAAATACAAAAGCTAAATGGGACACTTACCATTTTGAAGTTACTTTCAATCCAAGGGCAGGATGGGAACAAATTTTGTAAAACATAATTTGCCCATATTTGGTATTTGTGTTATTCCCATATGTGTCTCATCAAGCAAATTCACATCATATGAAAGGGTTTTGTATAAGGAATTCAGACAGCTAGATGATGACTTTCAAAGTCTAACTTTAAAATCAAAGCAGAAAAAAAGAAAATCAAAGCAGAAAGAGTGGGTGGCTGTTGTTTGAATAACTTTACTTCAAAATGTATGGGCTTGGCATTATTCCCAGTGTTTGTATTGCACATGGCCTCAGGATTTAGAAAATCTTTGGTTCAAATCCTTGTTCTGCCATTTAGTTGCTGCCTGGTCTTGAGACAATTAATGACTCTGAGCCTTAGCTTTTGCATCTGAAAAATGGGAATAATAATAGTATCTATGCACTGTCTCACTGAGTACATTAAATGACCTAAAGAATGTAAAATATTTAGTATCCTCCCCAATAAATGTTTGTTAGTGGTAGTTTCAAAAACTTCTCAACACTATCCTAAAAATATTAAAGGTAAAACTCTTTTTTTTTTTTCTTTCCTCCCTCCCCCCCTTTCTTTAAAGGTAAAACTCTTTAAGAGAGGATCCAAAGCCTTTTAAAATCTGGATCATGCTCTCTTTCCCATTTCACCAAACTGCATATAGTTTTCTCTCGAGAAGAAGCGAGGGAGGGATAGGAAAATTACCTTCATAAAATCAGGACTTTTCTTCTTAATTTGTCCATCTACTTCCTAGAAGACCATCAAAAACCCCACTGTCAAGCAAGGCTAAGTTCATTGGAACTACAATAAGGAAAGACACCACTTTGATAGAATCTTGATCATGTTCATGTTTTGTAGGTCTCTGCCTTTTCATGCCTTCACCTCCTCTACTCCCAGAAGGGTCCTTCTCTTCTTGGGATTTGCTATCCATTCTTTAAGGCATAGCCCTGGTATCACTTCCTCTCTGAAGTCTCCGCTGATTGGGTTAAAATGCTCCTTGTGCATACTTGTCAGACCTCTTGTTCGAGCTCCTGGACAGCACAGATCATCTTATTCATATTTTGAACCCCAGAAGCCAGTGTGGTGATTTGTACCTGCACGTAATTCATTCCATGAGCATTCTTAGCTCATGGATTGACTCAGGATAGTAATATTCTAGATGTCCAGTGGTCGGGATGCCAGGTGGTCTAGATAATGAGACGTTCTTTCTTACACATGACAAGTAGTTATCTATAAGAGTTATAAACATCCCCAACACACAAACTTCTTTCTTAAGTCTCTTAGAAGTTTATCTCTGGAATTCAGTTACCACTAGGCACTGGTGCACAACTAAAAGTTCAAAAGTGTAAGTTCCCAGGCTAGTTAAAGCAAGAGTAGAGTTCTTTCTTCATGCCTCAACCTACTTGATTTTAATAATTTCGCAACTTGACCATCGTGACTCCATTTTAATTATTATTCTTTTAATCCTCACCCGAGGATATTTCTCCATTGACTTTTAGAGAGAGTGGAAGAGAGAGGGAAAGACAGAGAGAAACACATTGATTGGTTGCCTCCTGTACGAACCCCGACCAGGGCCGGGAAGGAGTCTGCAACCAAGGTACATGCCCTCAACAGGATTCGAACCCAGAACCCTTCGATCCACAGGCAACACTCTATCCACTGAGCAAAACCGGCTAAGGCCATAGTGGCTCCATTTTATTTTGTACTCTTTTCCTCATGACCTTTCCGTGTGTAAATTTTCACAATTTACGTAGCAATAAATGGGAGGTTTCTACCACCTCCTCCTCAGGTTTGATTAATTTGCTAGACTGACTCACAGAACTCAGGCAAACCGTTACTTCTAGGTTACCAGTTTATTACAAAGGACATTAAAAGGTGAACAGCAAGATGAGGAAATACATAGGGCAAGATAGGTGGGAAAGTGTGCAGGGTTTCTACACCTTCTCTAGGTGAGCTAATTTCCCAGCACCCCCCGTGTTCAGGCTTTATTAAGCATGACTGATTAAATCATTGGCCATTGCTGATTGATTCATCCTTCAGCCCATTCCCCTCCCCAGAGATGGGGGTGGGGTCAGACTGAAAGTTCCAACCCTCTAATCACTTGTTTGGCAGCCAACCCCCCACCCCACCCCTGAACTCCCTCCTTGGGGCTTTCCCCAAAGTTGTTTCTTTAACATAAACTCAGGATTGCTTAAGTGGGACTTGTTACATGAATGGCAAGAAACCCATTTGACCTTCATTATCCTCGTGCTATTTCAGGAACGGTGAACACACTAAATATTATAAACAAAAGGTGCCTCTGTAGCTTTTATATTGGATATTCCAAGGATTTTGCCAGAAACAGTGGAAAGACCAAATATATAATTATTTGTTGTTGTTGTTGTTAATCCTTACCCAAGGATATTTTTTTTTCATTGATATTTATTTAATTATTTATTATTTTTGTTGTTGTTAATCCTCACCCAAAGATATTTTTCCATTGATTTTTAGAGAGAGAGTACAAGGGAGGGGGAGAGACAGAGAGAGACACATCGGTGTGAGAGAGACACATGGATTGGCTGTTCCCCCACGTGCCCTGACTGGGGCCAGGGATAGAGCCTGCAACCCAGGTACATGCCCTTGACTGGAATTGAACCTGGTACCCTTCATTCTGTGGGCCGATGCTCTAACCACTGAGAAAACTGGCTAAGACCAAATATATTATTCTTATCATAAATCAATTATCACATTAACATTGTTAGAGAGTGGGAATTTTTGAGCATGCTTCCTCCTAGTTCTACTCCCATTCCAGAGAGGCCGTGGACTATGCCCCAGATAGAGTTGTCAGTGCTGACACCAGGCCAGGCCTTGAGATATGGTCTCATGGCCCCTTCCCAGCATGTAGGCCTTATTTCATAGATCACTGTCAGCTTTCTTGAGAACAGGATGACACTGTAAATAACATGGTCATCAATAACATGACCCTGACATGACTTAAGAAAAACTGGTTTGTCTTAAATTACTTACTCTGCAAAAACAAGATGTGGTAAATGGGTTTAAAAGCGGTCCTGCACAAAGGATCGGGGCTGCTCTCTGGACTCCCTGCATGGAGAAAGGCAGAGCAGTCACCGGCCAGCTAATAAAGGCTCCCTAAATTTTAATTTGGTCTGGACTCCAGTGGTCGTTCACTTGCTTTCACTCCACAACAACATGATCAGAAATGTGGTTTAGAAGCTAAACTAGATAAAACATCTTGATTGTAAAAAGGATACATTTAGCCTGGCCAGTGGTCCTCAGTGGCTGAGCATCCAACCATGAACAAGGAGGTTACAGTTTGACTCTGGGTCAGGGCACATGCCTGGGTTGTGGTCTCAATCGCCAGTTGGGTGTGCAGGAGGCAGTTGATCTATGATTCTCTCTCATCATGGATGTTTCTATCTCCCTCTCCCTTTCCTTTCCTTCTCTGAAATCATTAAAAACATATATTTTTTTAAAAATGATAGATTTAGTAGAGGCAGATGGAGTCTGGGAGGGCTGTGGTGTTGAAGGGCAGATATCCTAAAAGCCCTTAATAATTCAGTAGTGATGATGGAAACATTATATTTAGAAGATCAATTTTAATACGTGCTGATTCTTCGTAGTGCAACATAACTTCTAATTGATGAGTATGCATTTCAAAGCATGTCCTTGATTGCTTGGCACAATCACAGTTGTCTTTCTATTAAGGGCAAAAATAGAATATTGGGGACTAGCTATGGTTATGGGAAATATTAATCATGCTCTGATAACCATGATTACCTTGTGTTGGTTAAAGAAAGGACTTTCTGACTTGGCTAGGAGTTGTATACCCCCTGGGGAACTGGGAGTCAACCTTGGAATGTGGTCCAATCTCATTCAAGAACTGCCTATTCTCATGGAAAGATTACCAACCTCGTTGCCCAAACAATGGGGTCCCACCCTAGTCCTCATTGCCTACTTCCCCATTCCTGTAATCCCTATTTCCCCATGTAATCTTTTCTCTTTTTTATTGAGAATGTGAATTTATTTATTTATTTTTTAATCTTTATTGTTCAAATTATTAAAGTTGTTCCTCTTTTTTTCCCCTGCATAGCTCCCCTCCACCAGGTTCCCACCCCACTCCATTCCCTTACCCACCCCCCCATTGTCCTCATCCATAGGTGTACGATTTTTGTCCAGTCTCTTCCCGCACCCCCCACACCCCTTTCCCCCCTGAGAATTGTCAGTCCACTCCCTTTCTATGCCCCTGATTCTATTATATTCACCAGATTATTCTGTTCATCAGATATTTTATCCACTTGATATTTAGATTCATTTGTTGATAGATATGTATTTGTTGTTCATAATTTTTATCTTTACCTTTTTCTTCTTCTCCCTTGTCTTAAAGAATACCTTTCAGCATTTCATATAATACTGGTTTGGCGGTGATGAACTCCTTTAGCTTTTTCTTATCTGTGAACCTCTTTATCTGCCCTTCAATTCTGAATGATAGCTTTGCTTGGTAGAGTAATCTTGTTTGTAGGTTCTTGCCATTCATCACTTTGAATATTTCTTGCCACTCCCTTCTGGCCTGCATAGTTTCTTTTTCTTTTTTTTTTTTTAATATTTTTTTGATTTTTTTTTTTTTTTTTTTTTTTTTTTTTTTTTTTTTTTTACAGAGAGGAAGGGAGAGGGATAGAGAGCTAGAAACATCGATGAAAGAGAAACATCGACTAGCTGCCTCCTGCACACCCTCCACTGGGGATGTGCCCGCAACCAATGTACATGCCCTTGACCGGAATCGAACCTGGGACCCTTGAGTCCGCAGGCCGACGCTCTATCCACCGAGCCAAACCGGTTTCGGCTGGCCTGCATAGTTTCTGTTGAGAAATCAGCTGACAGTTGTATGGGTGCTCCCTTGTAAGTAACTAACTGTTTTTCTCTTGCTGCTTTTAATATTCTCTATTTGTCTTTTGCTCTTGGCATTTTAATTATGATGTGTCTTGGTGTGGTCCTCTTTGGATTCCTTTTGTTTGGGGTTCTGTGCGCTTCCTGGACTTGTAAGTCTATTTCTTTCACCAGGTGGGGGAAGTTTTCTGTCATTATTTCTTCAAATAGGTTTTCGGCATCTTGCTCTCTCTCTTCTTCTGGCACCCCCATAATTCTGATGTTGGTACGCTTGAAGTTGTCCCAGAGGCTCCTTACACTATCTTCATATTTTTGGATTCTTTTTGCTTTTCCGGTTGGGTGTTTTTTTGTTTGTTGTTTTTTTTTTGCTTCTTTGTATTTCAAATCTTTCACTTGATTCTTGCGATCCTCTAGTCTGCTGTTAGATCTCTGTATATTATTTTTTATTTCAGTCAGTGTATGCTTAATTTCTAGTTGGTCCTTTTTCATATCCTCGAGGGTCTCACTAAATTTTTTTTTTTTAATATATTTTATTGATTTTTTACAGAGAGGAAGAGAGAGGGATAGAGAGTTAGAAACATCGATGAGAGAGAAACATTGATCAGCTGCCTCTTACACACCCCCTACTGGGGATGTGCCCGCAACCAAGGTACATGCCCTTGACCGGAATCGAACCTGGGACCCTTGAGTCTGCAGGCCGACGCTCTATCCACTGAGCAAAACCGGTTTCGGCGTCTCACTAAATTTATTGGCCTTTTCTAGAAAATTCTTGAAAAACCTTATAACCGTGGTTTTGAACTCTATATCCAGTAGTTTGCTTTCCTCCATTTCTTTCACTTGTGACCTGTTTCTTTGTCTCCACATTTTGGCTGCTTCCCTGAGTTGACAGAGTGGCTTTGTTTGCTAGGTGTCCTATAGGGCCCAGTGGCTCAGCCTCCCCAGTTACCTGAGGTGGACACTCTTGGTGCACCCCTTTGTGGGCTGTGTGCACAGTCTTGTTGTAGTTAAGCCTTGATTGTTGTTGGTATCTCTGGGAGGAATTGACCTCCAGGCCAATTGGCTGTGAGGATCAGCTGTGTCTACGATGGAAGAACTTCTGTGCTAGAGACAATCTTATGGGACAAGACTTGCTTCAGTGGGGCTTTGTTGCTCACTGAATCTGCCCCTTGAGTGTGTCCCTTATGGATCTGAGGAGTTGTAATCTGGATAGTACTACTCTGACCCCTGGGTACACTGGCTCTTGGATCTCCAAGGAGGTGCTAATTTAGCCTCTGCCTGAGGCCACCCAGCAGGAGCTACGGAGAGATCTGCAGTTCCTCTTCTTTGTTTGGGTTTTGGAGGTGCCCAGATGAGACACAACTGTGAAGCAGTGCAAGCTGCTGTGGGGCCTTGGGCCTTCTTTTGGATGTTCTGGGTCTCTGACTCATCTGCACTTTGATAGGTACGTTTATATTTCAAAGGACCATGCCATTCATATGCAAAAGGCTCAGTGCATAGCTTGGATGGGGCAGAGTCTCAGGGCAGAGCAAACAGCAATGGCTTCCCCTCAGCCGTGCCCTAAGAGGCCCCCAGGTCTCAATGTCCTTTGGTAATCACTGCAAGCACTTCTGAGAGAAAGCCGCCCTCGCATTCCGGCCCAATGCCAGACAGTCCAGTTTCTCCCCATATGAGTCTGGGTCTCCAGAGTCTCGCCCGGAACTGGAGTTCAGAGCAGTCGGGAGCTCGTGTCTCCCTCTGGCTTGAAAAAGCCAGCCGCGTACTCAGTTGCCAGCCCTCTCCACGCATGTGCCTCCATACCTCTGCCTTCCGCACCTCCTCTGAGTTTCAGTGTGCTTTTCTCTTTCCTTCTAGTTATAGAACTTCCACTCAGCCAGCCTTCCTGTGGTTCTGGATGATGTCCGTTTTGTCTTTTAGTTGTAGTTTTGAAGTTGTTGTGCGAGGCGGCAAGTTCAGGTGTTTACCTATGCCGCCATCTTGGTTTCTCCTTCTCCCCATGTAATCTTTGTCCTACCCTATATAAGCAGCTGGTTTAGGGGGGTTGCAGAGCTGATTTTTGTGGATGACCTGATGCTCTCCCATACTCTTGGCAGTATTGGCATAAATGCTCATGTGTGATTCAACCCTGTATCTGCTGAATTGGCTCACGTAGTGACAGGCAGCATGGACCCATTGATTGTCTGGTTACATTTTGACTCCTGCTTTCACTCTCAGTGGTGACCTGGTTTGGATGATTATTTATAAAGTTCTACTATTTAGGCAACCCCTGCATAAGACACCAAAGTTAACTGTGGATAAAAAGGGGCCACATACTAAACGTGAAAGCTTAGGGGAGGCTTGCATGGCAGCCTTACAAACTTGTAGATGCTGTACCCAACTATGTAAAAGAAGTATGTGTATCATTTTACTTTTTAATTTTACTTTTTATCCAATCCCAGAGGTTCCCTGTCCCTCCCCCGGCCCCAGTTTGCTTTCTCCCACCTCCCTAATCTATTACCAATGGATTTCTTGTAACCCACTTACATCTCCTCCTTTGATTGTAATGTATAAAACAAGGTGAAAATAAAACATTATTTTCTATTGCCATTTCCGAGAGTATTATCTCAATCCATTGAGATTCTGTTTCCCCACATTTGTCTACAGTTTGGCTCAAATAAACTCACAAAAATTCTTTACAGGTTTGAATGTTTCTTACGTTAACAACTGTAATGTATAAAATAAGGTGCATGTCATAGTAATAGTGATAATGATAGGAAATAAGTAGAATGTTACTATGTTGTAGCAATAGAAAACAATTAAAGATTGTTATAGGAAATGTAGAAAAATTATTTTTTGTGAAATACTTGTGTGAAGTATTAAAGATCACAGGGAATGACCACTCTGGCCAAGCCCTAGCTGTACCATATTGATAAGACCATAGCTGAATGCTACCCTTAGGAATGGCAGATGTAAACCTGATAGACACCTTCTGAGTGACACTGTGATTGGTAACCAGCTTGTACTCTGATTAACACTTGTGTGATGACATATGTTACTGATAGCCACCTGGACTGCCGTGGGTCAGAGCAGGCTTAAAACAGGTCCCCGACTTCAGACGTCAATCATCATCCTCTTGATCCACACTCCACACTGCCTTGCTCCACGCTGGATGGCAGAAGAACGGCCCACAAAAATAATTTTTCTACATTTCCTATAACACTCTTTCATTATTTTCTATTGCTATAACATTGTAACACTCTACTTATTTCCTATCATTACCGCTATTACTATGAGAGTGCAAAACGGCCATTCTCTGGAGCATTTTCTTTTTCTTTTTTCTTTTTTTTTTTTTGGAGCATTTTCTTAATCCATTGAGATTTTGCTTCCCAGCAATTGTCATCAGTTTGGCTCAAATAAACTCATAAAAATTCTCTACAGGTTTGAACGTTTCTTAAATTGACACAACTAATGATTTTGCAAGTTTAATGTGTTAATACCTGTCTAAATGCAGTTTCAACTTCTCTCAGAAAGATAGTCAGTCTGGAATTTCTTGATCAACACTCCTGATAATGTTGTAGGTGGCAGGAATGGCACCAGGTGTATGACTGGTGGGGTCTGACCAAACCTGGGTTCAGACTTGGATTCTGGCTAGGAAAGAATTCAGAGCCAAGACCCAAACTGTAAGAGAACATTTACTGAGTAAATTACAGAGGTAGGAAAAGTAATTCCTAGAAGAAATGGGCTTAGGAAATGAGTTATGGAGGTAAAGAAAGGGCTCTTGGAGTTTGGGAGGGAGGAAGCCAAGTAACCTGCCTAGAGGGGGGCGGAGGGGGGGGGGAGGTGTGGGGGGGAGGAAAGGCATTGGTGAACTCCAGGGAGGAATTCTGGGAGTCCTCCACCCTAAGGGTTTTAAGGATGGAGATTTTAGGGAAGGTCTCAGGGGAAGATCTCAATAGAATATTCAAACACTGAGCCATACCGACCGAGCTCTAGTTATTTTGCTATTTGTAATTTAATAGCTTAATAGCATTATAGTCAGAGAATGTCATATATGTGATTTCAATCCTGTGAACTTCATTGAGATTTGCCTTATGGCCAAATACATATTCAGTTAATAAAATTTTCATGTGTGCTTAAAGAGAATGTGTTTTTTGTGTTGTTGTTTTTCCCCCCTCTCATCTGATGATGTGTTTTTATTGATTTTCAAGAAAGAGAGAAAGGGAAAGGGGGAAAGACAGAGAGAAACATCCTTCGGTTGCCTCCTATACACACCCTGACTGTGGATCAAACCCTGCAACCTGGGTATGTGTCCCAACCAGGAATCAACCCGAGAGCTTTCAGTGCACCAGTCGATGCTCCAACCAACAGAGCCACACTGGCCAGGGCAAGAGAATGTGGTTTTTGCCCTCATCAGTGCAGTATTCTGTGTTACATTATGGTAATTTTATAAATCACATAGATAGAATCTTCTGTGTTCCTTTTTTTTTTTTTTTTTTAAATCCTCATCTGAGGATAGGTTTATTGATTTTAGAGAGAGAAACATCGATGTGAGAGAGAACATGGATCAGTTGCCTTCGGTACACAGCAGACTGGGATGCTCATCCTAGGTATGTGCCCTGACCAGGAAGAGAACCCACAACCTTTTGGGGTATGGGACAATGCTCCACCCAACGGAGCCACCCAGCCAGGGCAAATCTTCTATATTCTTGCTGAATATTTTCTGTCAGTTACTAGAAAGATATATTAAGTTCCTCTGCTATGATGGTAGAGGAATGTTCTCTTTCTTCTGGTGATTCTGTCAGTCTTTGCTTTATATATGCTTTTTTAAGGCTATTGTTTTAGATACAAATAAAAGAAATTCATACTTAGATCCCTCAATATTGAAATTATGTAACTACAATGGCAAAGAGACTCATAAAAGAGCATGAGAGAAAAAGATATACTCTTCAAAGAAACAGAGTTAGTGACACCTGGTTTAGGAACAGTGTAATCCACAGGATAATAAAATTTTATCTTTAGTGTGCTGAGAATAAGTAACTGACAAGCTGAAATTCTAAACCCAGTGAAAACATTTCAAGAATGAAGGCAAAATAAAATCATTTTCAGACTAATAAATGGAATCTCCAAGATAGAAAATGCTTATCCAGAAGGAAAGTGATCTCAGATGAAAGGTCTAAGATACAAGAAGAAACAGAGGGTAAAAGGGAGTAAATGTTTGGATAAATCTAAAGAAATATCAACTATAACACAATAATAATATTTAATGATACTTAAATTTAAAAGCAAGAAGATCCTACATAATATTAAAATATATGAGAGGTTTATCTTCTCGAGGAGACAAAGATGTTGATTAACTTTAGACATTGTTATTTAAGTGATTCATAAGATAGCCCTGGCCAGTGTGGTTCAGTTGGTTGAGCATAATCCCATGCACCAAAAGGAGACGAGAGAGAACAAGGAATGTAAAATCTATTTGAAAAAATAATAACAGTCCTGGCTGGTTTGGCTCAGTGGAGAGAGTGTTGGCCTGTGGACTGAAGGGTCCCAGGTTCAGTTCCAGTCAGGGGCACATGCCCAGGTTGCGGGCTTGATCCCCAGTGGGGAGCATGCAGGAGGCAGCCAATCAATGATTCTCTCTCATCATTGATGTTTCTATCTCTCTCTTCCTCTCCTTTTCTCTCTGAAATCAATAAAAATATATTTTTAAAAAATAATAATGACAAAAAACTTTCCTAATCTGATAAAGAAAGTAGACATACAAGTCCAGTAAGCGCAGAGAGTCCCAAACAAGATGAACCCAAGGAGATCCACACCAAGACACATCATAATTAAAATGGCAAAGGTTAAAGAGAAAGAGAAAATGTTAAAAGCAGAAATACAAAAGCAGTTAATTACCTTGTCCCCATCTGCCAAGGTTGTGTGTTTGATCCCCAATTGGGGTACACGTGGGAGGCAACACGGGAATGCAAAAGTGGGTGGGACAACAAATCAATATTTCTCTCACTACTCTCTCTTTAACAATAAAATAAAAACCACTCAATAAATAAAATTCTTTAAAATCTTTTACTACTCATGGCATATGATGAGAAACTTTCCACCTTTTAGAATTAACTCTCATTTTCAAATCAGCTCTTTATATTGATTTATAATAGTGTTACTGGACAGAAGGAATCCATTTGGCTATGTGCATCAAAGACACAAACAGGAGTTTGCAGCCAAGAAATAAGGATTTATTGGTTTAGGAGATGGCACCATGAGTCACAGGAGAGCTAATGCTTAAAGACCTGGCTTCCTAATGCCTTCCAGGGGATGAATTATATAGGGAAAAAGTAATTAATCATGGTAACTAAAGGAATTGGGGTCATGGTGTCTACTGATTGCTTGGTGCTAGGGTAAAGCATAATTGATAATTATTTTTTTAAATACATTTTTATTAATTTCAGGGAGGAAGGGAGAGAGAGAGAGCGAGAGATAGAAACACCAATGATGAGAGAGAATCATTGATTGGCTGCCTCCTGCATGCCCCCTAATGGCGATCAAGCCCGCAACCCAGGCATGTGCCCTTGACTGGAATCGAGCCCGGGATCCTTCAGTCCGAAGGCCAATGCTCTATCACTGAGCCAAACCAGCTAGGGCCATAATTGATTATTGCATGTGGTCCTGATGTCAACCATGACTTCATTCTGTCTGATTTTGCAAGGATTTGTTTAGTGGGATTCTTCTGCTTTCTTGGGTCTCACGCTAAAATACAATGTAGGCCAAGATGTTATATATTTTTTGTTTTTAATTTATTTGAGAGAAAGAGGAAGAGAGATAGAGAGAGAGAGAGAGAGAGAGAGAGAGAAACATCAATTTGTTGTTGTTCCATTTATTTATGCATTCATTAGTTGATTCGTGTATGTGCCCTGACTGGATCGAACCTGTAATCCTGATGTATCAGGATGATGCTCTAATCAATTGAGCTACCCAGCTAAAGCCAAGGTGTTATCTTTAGTTTGATTGAAAACTCTGGTCTCTGTGGTCAACAAACCCAAGACCTTGTTTTAAGTTCTGGATGCTGAGCAGAACTCCATTATCCTAAAGGCTTAATGATTAAACAAGGGAGTGGACTTGTAAGGAACAGGAAGGTGGGTGAGTCAGGGTGCTGGGTAAGGGCAGTTTGAACCAAAGGAAAGTAAAAAACAGAAAGAAAAGATCATGGTTGCAATAGCTTAATGTTGTTAACCTAAAAATAAAAGGCCAAAGTGAAAAGACAAAAAGTGAAAGGCAACAAGTATTTATTTGAGATCCAAAAGGATAGCTATTTGGGAAGCATTAATTCAGGCAGTGTTGTGGAATGAACACGAGTAAACGACCACTGGAGTCCAGACCAAATTAAAATTTAGGGAGCCTTTAATAACCGGCCGGCTGATCGCTCTCTCTCCATGCAGCGAGCTCAGAGAGCAGCCCCAATCCTTAATGAACGACAGTTTTTAAACACATTCACTACATCCTGTTTAAAACAATTTAAAACAAAGTAGTTTTTCTTAAGTAATGTCAGCATGTTATTTACAGGGTCCTGACACCTGGTGGAGTAAGTAACTGCATCCTGTTATCAGGAAAGTTGACAGTGGGAGTACATAACTGCATCCCGTTATCAGGAAAGTTGGCAGTGATCTACCTTGTAAGGTTTACTGGCATCCTGTTCTCATGGACTATTTTGTGAGTTGCAGCTGGGATTTATGGCCAAGTCAACTAGGAGGAAGCATGCTCAAAAATTCCCACTCTCGGGGACTCTTTCCCCCTCCCCACGTGGGAGTCTGTACTTGTTCTTCAATAAATTTCCACCTTTGCTAAAAAAAAAAAAAAAAAAAAAATTCCCACTCTCTAACAGCAGAAATATAAATAGAGTTCTGATTAGGAAGTGAAAGCAAGGGGTATATATGAGAAAGGGAAGGGAAATAATTATATGAATAGAACGAAGGAGTTTCTATGGGTGTTAATACACTAAAGGAAAAATTTCTATAGATGCACATACGTTAACTACAATTAGTATAGTAATACTAATTCTAAAGAATGCCTTTAATTTTGAGTCTAGTAGTAATAATGTCTGCTTTCCTGTTATCTATGCAAATAGTAGTTTGGAATACATTGCTGCTATTGAAGCATAGTAACCTCCATCTATACTAATAAAAGAGAAGCATGCAAATTGACCATCACTCCACTATGCCCACCAGCCAATCAGAGCGAGTATGCAAATTAACCCAACAAAGATGGTTGTTAATTTGCATACGCAGATTTGAAGCGAAGACTGAAGGCAGTGTAGAAGGAAGAGGGAGGGAAAGCAGAAAGCAAGGCGGCGGCGGCAGGAGGGAAAGCGTGGGGCGGCGGTGGTGGCAGCAGTGGGAGGGAAGCCCGCCTCAGTGGGCTTCGCTCCCTTCTCTGCATCGCTCAGGCCGCAGGAAGCCCTATTCTTGCAGGAATCTTCCTGCAACGGGCCTCTAGTCTTGTATAAAACTGCTGTTTGAATTCTCTGCTATTGTTAGATAGTCCCTAGTCCTGTAAACTGTCATTATAAACTCTGTCACTTTAAGGAAGTCTGTTATTCTGTAAAATGACTTTGTTTTTAGTTCAAATAATAGAAAAAGATAAACTTAACTGTCTGACCTTGCAAGCTAGCCATCCAATGTAATAGACTAAAATAGACTAATACTGATAACAATTCCCATATTCTTATGCCAAGTACAAATTCATTATGTATTCAAGGTTACAACTGTCTGTAACAATAACTCACACAGAGCCCTTTGTAATATCTGCAAACAAAGAGGCTCGGAAAAGTATAAATACGGGAAACTTCCTGTATGGGGGGCTCAGAGATTTGGAAGAGACACCTCCCTCTGGGCCACATGCTGTAAACTACTCCTAATTAATTGGCACATTAAGGCGTCGTGTATCTCATTTGCTAATTTACCGTGCAACACTGTCACCCAGTCCAAATGTTATTTTGCCCAGTGTTAGGCAAAGTTTTGGGGAATAAGACATGCAAGGTAGTTCCTCTGGGATGGCAGCTCCAGCTCCATTTTGAAATGGTTCCATTAATATTATTTTTACAATGTCTATATGTCTAATTTTTAATTTTTAAAAAATGTTTTTATTGGTTTTAGAGAGATGGCGGAGAGAGAGAGAGAGAAAGAGAGAGAAAGATTGATCTGTTGCCTCCAGTACGTGTACCCTAAACCTGCAAGCAACCTGGGTATGTGCCCTGGCAGGGAATCAAATTGGCAATCTTTTGGTGCATGGCACAACACTCAACCAACTGAGCCACTGGGCAATATATATATAATGCCTATATATCTTGCTTCCTCTAAAATTCCAAGCTCCATTAGGTCAGGGTTTGTATCATTTTTTTCTTCCCACAGCACATATTACAGTGTATGTGAGGTATGGGAGGTGGCAATGTGAAGCCTGGATTGGAACAGAAGTAATTAAGACTGAGAACTAATAGACTAGTGTGCTAAGAGTTGATGTAAACCAAAGACATGTTGGATGTGGGAAAAGTTTCAAGAAGAGGTTAACTGGGGGGAGGAGGGGAGTGGGGGGGAGGCTAGAATGGGTTAATAGGGGGAAAAGGGGACATATGTAATACTTTTAACAATATAGATTTTTTTTTTTTAAAGAAGAAGAGGTTAACTGAGGACCCAAATTTGTTAGAACTTGTTGACAAAATTAATTCTCTTGGGCAGCACAAATTTCTATCTATTTTTCAATAGTTCTGCCATTTATTTGTCATTAATTCAGTGGATTGGAAATAGTGGAGTCCTCTTGTGCAATCTTTTTTCTTTCTTTTTTTTCCCTCTTGTGCAATCTTAGTAATGTGAGATGCTTAAGCATAAAGACTGATCTTATAAAAAGAGCCTCAACTGAACTTAATAAATCCCCAGAGTGGACTAGAAGACTGAGGACTCAGGTGGCAGCTTTATTTAAATGGCTACTTCTGAACTTGCTGGACGAAAGTAACCATAATTAATGTGCTTACTTTAGGGTGGTCCCTAAAGGTGCATAAATCCCCAAGCCCTTCATAGGACATCCTAAAGGTAATAAAATCACAAGGTGTATTTCTTTCCTTAAAAGATTCTCAAAAATTTGTGTGTGTGCCATATAAAGTTAAAAGGCAGAATAGCCTACATCTAGCCTTCTCATGATGTGAGATAATGACTTCCCTCATGATGACTGTAGGGGAGGAACATTTCTTTCTACTCTTCCAGGTTGTTTTGGCTGGTCTAATAATCAAATTGGCATAGAACCTATTAACAGGAGAAAAAAAAATTTAAGTTTGTATGTAGGGGAGCCCCAAAAAATCAAAAGAGGCTCTCAGAGAGTCAGGTAATTGAGGCTTATATGCCATCTTATGCTAAGGAGAAGCGGCAGGGGTCTGGAGCTTCAAAAGGAAGGAAGACAATTCACGGAAGATGGAAAGAGCAAGTGTTTGGTAAACAAATGTTTACCATGCTGTGCAGAGAGAGCAGTGGGACAGAGAGAGGACTCTGAAGAAACAGCGCTGCCTAATTCCCTCAGCCCAGCACACCTAGGCCCATACTCTGTAGTTATTTCGGGTGACAGTTCTCTCCCTGCACCAGGCCTCTATTTAAATTCTTCTAGTCAGTGAAGAGGGAGGTAAAAGTTTTTCTGGGTCTGTTGAGCCTTGATTGTCTTCTGCTCAAATGTGGTACATTGTGGAGCAACTTGTTCTTGTTGACATAAGAATGTCAAAAGCTGTAGAAAAAAATTTTGAAGAGTTTATTTGAGCCAAACAGAGGATGCATCTGAAAGCAAGATCTCAAGAGAGTGAGAAAAATGTTTCTCCGAATGACAGCTTGCAATTTCTTTTATGCATTTGGAATTACGAAGGAAATGTAAGGAAGATTAAATGATGATGGGAGAAGGCAAGGTGGGTGATTGGATTTTTTCCAATCAACAATTTTTGAATCACTCATTATTTCTTGATTACTGTAAATCTCCCAAGTAACCAAATCCTTCATTGCCTTGCCCTAGACTTGATGGAAAGTTCTGTTACAAAATTAATTTATGAAAAATATAACGGTTGTTGTAAATGCTTTCCAACTTTTAGTTATTAATGTTTTTGCAATTTAGATTGTCTATCAAGAGATGCTTTAGGCCAGCTGGCTTGGATCAGTGGTTGGGCATTGACCTATGAGCCAGGAGTTCTCGGTTTGGTTTCTGGTCAGGGCACATGCCCGGGTTGCAGGCTTGATCCCCAATAGGGAACATGTGGGAGGCAGCCAATTGATGATTCTCTCTTATCATTGATGTTTCTGGCTCTTTCACTCTCCCTTCCTCTCTGGAAAATTAAAAAGAAAAGAAAAGAGAGGGAGCTAATTCAATAATGTAGACAGAAATAAGATAAATGTAGGAATAAATCAGAGGGTAGTAGTGATGTTTGTACAACATTATGAATGTACTTAATGCCACTGAATTGTACATTTAAATTTTGTTATAGTGTTAAATGTTATGTTATACGTATTTTACTATAATTTCTAAATATCAATATAAAAATAGCAATCTGAAAACAATGGGAAAATCTTTATAACAGCAAGAGAAACTAGATTATTTGAGGAGAAAATGATAAAGCTGTATAAAAAGGTAGTAAGTTACCTGAATAAATGGAGAAACCATACCATGCTCCTGGACTGAAGAATTCAATGTAAGAAATAAACAAACAAAAAAACACAACAACAAAACCAAGGACGTTCTCTAGTTTATCTATGCATTCTATACAATACAAAGGAAGTCTTAATAGGATGTATATACACACTAGTTGCCTCATGCACAGATTCGTGCACATTGAAAGGACATTAATTAGAAGAAATATTTTAATATTGCTATTCACTCTTTCTCTATAATAGAAGTGTCAACCAAATTCATGATTGACAATGACAGATTGAAACACATGTGTGCGATTGGCACCAGTGACAGCTTTATATGTATCTCACATGTGCGAGTCAATGTTGTTGTTTTTTTTAAATATATTTTTATTGATTTCAGAAAGGGAGGGAGAGGGAGAGACAGAAACATCAATGATGACAGAGAATCACTGATCGCCTGCCTCCTGCATGTCCCCAACTGGGGACCGAGCCCACAACCCGAATGTGCCCTTGACTGGAATTGAACCCAGGCCCTTCAGTCCACAGGCCAACACTCTACCCACTGAGCAAAACCAGCTAGGGCTCAACGTTTATTTTTAAATTGCCAGTGCATGTCATATGTACTGGCGGGTCGGGATCAGATGGACAGTCAGTCACTTAGCCTTTTAGATATATAGATATACTATAGATAGATAGATAGATAGATACTTGTACAAAATTTCTGACTATAATTATCAATGATCTGGAGTAGATTATTCAATAATTTGTTATGTCACAAGTGACTAGACATCTGGAAAGTGATAGTTGGACACCTACAACTTACCTTACATGAAAATTAATTCCAGATGTATCAAAAATGTAAACTTAAATAATAATTAAAAACAAAGAAAATATAAACCTCTCCTCCCCAAATGTACACAAGTTGTTGTTGGTGGTGGTGTGTGTGTGTGTGTGTGTGTGTGTGTGTGTTTAATCCTCACTTGAGAACATGTTTTTCATTGATTTTAGAGAGGGAGGGAGGGAGGGAGAGAAATATCAATGTGAGACAGAACATCAATTGGTTGCTTCCCGTATGCACCCCAACCAGGGCTCAATCCTGCAACTTAGGTATGTGCCCTGACCAGGAATGGAGACTGCCGCCTTTTGGTGTACAGGTTTGGGCTCCAATCAACTGAGCAGGGCTATACTAAAGTCTTAGACATTATACCAAACAGGAATTTCAAATGGCAAATAGACATGTAAAGATGCTAACCTCCATCATCATTAGTACAAGCACAATAAGTTATTCCTTTATGGCCACCAGAATGAAGGTGTAAAAGGTTGATAAATCCACATTTGATGCAATAAGAATCTTCATGCTCTGTTCTTGGGAGTGTACGGTGGCACAAGTTCTTTGAGAAACAGTTTGACATTGAACTTACTCAAAGATTCCAAAATCCTATTTCTATCAATTCAAAAGAGTATAATCTTATATAATAAAGACCTAATATGCTAATTAGACCAGACAGCAGAACACCCTTCCAGAACAATCAGTGGGTGGGGCTGCGAGGCAGCAGCAGAGGCAGCCGGGGCTGCGAAGGCCTACCCTTGCACAAATTTTCTGCATCGGGCCTCTAGTGTACTAATAAAAAAGAGCATCTGGAGCCCTGGCTGGTACGGCTCAGTTGGTTGGGCACTGTCCCATGCACCAAAGGATTGCTGTTGTGATTCCTGGTTGGGGTCCTGGCATAGTTTTCGAACTCGATCCCCCGTAGAGAGTGTGCAGGAGGTGGCCGATTAATGTTCCTCTCTCACATTGATGATTCTTTCTCCCCATCTCCCTTCCTCTATTTCTGTAAATCAATTATTAAACATTTTTAAAAAAAGAAAGAAAATTTTTTAAAGAAGAGCATCTGAAAGAGTAGCTTCACATAAATAAAATTTTTTAAAATATATTTTATTGATTTCTTACAGAGAGGAAGGAGAGAGATAGAAAGTTAGAAACATCGATCAGCTGCCTCCTGATCATCCTGGGGATGTGCCCACAACCAAGGTACATGCCCTTTTTTTTATATATATATATTTTATTGATTTATTACAGAGAGGAAGGGAGAGGGAGAGAGAGTCAGAAACATCGATGAGAGAGAAACATCGATCAGCTGCCTCCTGCACACCCCCTCCTGGGGATATGCCCGCAACCAAGGTACATGCCCCTGACCGGAATCGAACTTGGGACCCTTGAGTCCAAAGGCGACGCTCTATCCACCGAGCCAAACCGGTTAGGGCAAGGTACATGCCCTTGACCGGAATCAAACCTGGGACCTTTCAGTCCACAGGCTGACGCTCTATCCACTGAGCCAAACCGGTTTCAGCTCACATAAAAAAATTTTAAATAGAAGAATAAACATAAGGGGCATGCTCTCCCAGATATAAAAAATATAAACTATCAAAACATTGTCATATAAAAGCAGTTTTAGACAACTTGGACACTGAAAGAAAAGGAAGTTCAGACATAGAATCATGACATATTTACATATTACATAGTATCCTAAGTTTAATTTCAAATCAGGAAAAGATGAACTATTTGTTAATGTAAAAAACCATTGAAACCTGTAAAGAATTTTTGTGAGCTTCTTTGAGCCAAACTGTTGACATATGCTGGGAAGCAGAACCTCCATGAATTGAAATAATGCTCTGGAGAATGGCTGGTTACATCTGTATTTATACATTGCAATAAAAGGAAAGGGATGTAGGTGGGTTACATGAAATCCATTGGTGATAGACTAAAAAGGTGGGAGAAAGCAAAGCAGGGAAACCCCTGGGATTGGATAGAAAGTAAAATGATAGGCACATACTTAGGTGGGTGCAGGAACAATTACCATAACAATGAAGGAATTTGTGGTATCTGTCTTGGTGCCCAGGCACATTAGGTTGTGCCCTAAGGGGTCCAGAGGAAGGTAAGTCACAAGTTATCCAGATATTTCAAGAGTATCTTATCATAGATGCAAAAAAGACAGATAGGCTCAGTTAAGGTAAAGGTTGACCTTGTCAGTGAAGATACTGATAGATCCTCCCTCCCTCCCAACTGGTGGGCAGAGTAGGACATTCCCAGCGTTTCCCCGCTGGGACCTCTCCAAGACATTGAACCACCAATCAGTGCGTGCTGAGTGCCCTGGGTCCCACCCCTTCCCATTCTGCCCTGGGTCCCACCCCTTCCTCTTCCTCCCCTCAAAAGGTGTCTTCACCGCTCCACGTGTTGCTGTTCTCCCAGTCTGCTAGTCAGCCTGGTTGGGTCCCTTCTTCTTCTCCTCCCCCTCCTCTAATCCTGGTTTCTGAATGAATCTCGCTCGTTAGTGTGGAATAAACCTCCTCTTTAACGTGTCTTGGTCTCCAGCTCCCGTTTCCTGCCTCTCGAACCTTACAGATACTAGTGTAGGATGTAACTACCCACCACAACTGCTTTTAGTTAAAGTTTCATTTCAGACCATCCTTTGTGGTTACTTTAGGTCTCTGAGTTTTGCAAGACCAACATGCAGGCCTTCCCTGAGCTTGTCAGGTTAGCATGTGGCCCCTTTCGTCCACACATTCAAGAAGTGATGTTGCTGGGGCCGACCAGCAGCCCCTGAATGACAGATGAACAGATTACTCGGACACAGTTTGACTATGAAAGAGAGAGTGAAGGGGCTTGCCCAGCTGATTGCCTGCCTCATTTGGCCTTTATTAGAATTTTTATCTTTAGATACAATCAGTAGGGTGAGTAATCTTGGGAGAACACATGTGTTTACATTGTCCTCTGGGCAAGGGCATCCAGGGATTCAGCATAAGGATTCCAGTAAACACCCGGGGGTCTGCATAGGCACACAGACTTGTTTGGAAAGGTCAAGGGATAATTAGGGGCGCTGCCTTTGACACTCCCCTAAGTTGCAATTCTGATAAGCAGGGCAGGTGGCCTTCCACACACTTCCCTTTTTTTTTTCTTCTTTTTTGTAAAATATGGAACGCTTCACGAATTTGCATGTCGTCCTTGCGCAGGGGCCATGCTAATCTTCTCTGTATCGTTCCAATTTTAGTATATGTGCTGCTGAAGCGAGCCCCGCACACTTCCCTTTTATCAGAATATCTTCCTTACAACTTTCCAACCAAGTGATACCAAATTTTTGGCCTGGAACCCGGATTCTTTGTCCGCCAGAATCGAAGAATGAATCCACGGACAGAAAGTGGTATAGTAAAGGTGGAGATTTATTGAACAACAAGTACAGACTCCCACATGGGGCGTGGGAAAGAGTCCCACAGAAATGACTCCCACTCAGGGAGGGGGAAAAGGGTCCCACTGAGTTCCTTTTCCCTGTGGCTTATATAGGCTGCAGATCCTGGTGCCTTGATAGCCCCTCTGATTGGTCACTATTCCCTTAATCTGGTTACTATAGTAACTTCTGGGCTCTCCTCCCCCCGCCCCCTTCCCTATTGTTTTCCTATTCCCTTTGGGCTTTCTTCTTCTCCTTCTGGATGAAGGGCTTCCTTCTCTTTATTTTGTAAATATAGACCTTTCTTGGCTACTTCCAGTTCCCTTGTCTTATGGAAATATACCTGTTGCCTCCTTGTCTTGTGGAAATGAACTGCACCTGGCTTCCTTGTGTTATGGAAATGTGCCTTCTCCCAGTCTGCAGCCCCACATTTTTCCATGGACCCCAATTCTAAAAAATCTCTAAGCCTGCCTATGTTCCCCCCAAATTCCTGCTTCACAAGTTTCTTGTGCTCCCCAACATGATGTTTTGTCTGTTTTGATGAAAAAATGATCCTTACATTACACCAAATAATAAATATTTTGGGAGGAGAGAGATTTAAAAATCCAAAGATAAACAGAGATATAAGGTTACCAGAAAAAAATTTTTTAGGGAAATACCTTTATAATTTTGAATTGACAAAGTGTGTTGTGTGTTGTGTGTTGTAGAAGACTGAAGAAACCCAAACAACGCTTAGAGAAATTACGCCGGCGGTCTCAGAGGAGTCGCCTCCAGAGTCTGAGCAAACCAATATGGTGGAAGCCCTTCTTTTATCCCCTTTTGGTTTCTTTGTCCCCCCAAATATGGATGGGGACGTCCTGATCTTTCCTGGGCTTTGCAAAAAGCCCCGTAGGTTGGGATGGGGGTTTTGAGATCATATCTAAGGGCCTGGCCTGGTGCCAGTGCTGATAACCCCCTCCAGGGGTTGTGTGTTGTTCATGGTTTATGGCCTTTGTAAAATGTGAGCATTTAGGTAACAGGTCTTACAAGACCAGTTTGTGGAGAAAGGGGCAGTGACTTAATTATAGGTTATCAAGAATGTATATTAGGTTATGTGGTTAGGGTGGCCTCTGGCTAGAGATAGCTCTCTGTGTCTATTAGGTCGAGGCAAGGGGGGAGAGTCCAGAGCCATCCAGAGCCGATGCATGCATCTGCAAGGTAGATAGTGACAGAGATAACTGACGTCTTCCTAAACCCCTGGCCTGAGGCGGAAATTCCACACATCTCAAGCCCTCCGCCCTCCCCCCACTAAACAGCTGTATAAAAGAAGTACCTGTGTCCTTTTTTGGCTCGAACTTCCCTGGCCCACCCTCGGACCAGCGAATTTCGCCTGGGAGCACAAGATTAAAACCTCCCCCTTTTAATCGGCTGGACTCTCTGTGTTTTGTCTCCTGCGTCGCAAATCTCTCAGTGTCCTCTGTCCTTGTCTTCTTGTAGGAACGAATTCAAATAAGAGGCAATAAATAGCAGCAAAAGCGATAATTTATTTGCAGAAAAGGGATACACGCAGAGTCTGAGCTGGCAACTCAGCAGGCTGAAATCAAACCAAGTGCCCTGCTTAGGTGGGGTTTTGGGGTACTTATACCCTTAGTCTGGAGTGTCCCTAATAAGTCTCCCTCTCACTTATTTCTAAAAAGAAATAAAAGCTTTAAGCTATAAGGCTCCACCACCTAGGTGTTATGCCACTGATTAAACCACAACCTGGAGGGGCTCTAAATCTCTCCTCACATAGGAGTCTGTTGCCTCCATTTTCTATTTTTGGCTTGTCATGTCTCACACGTATCCCCTCCAAGCTCCAATATAGACTGTGGAATCTCGAAGGGAAGGCGGGGGAGGGTGGGTGGGTGAGAAGAGATCAACCAAAGAACTTCTATGCATATATGCATAACCCATGGACACAGACAATAGGGTCCTGAAGGCCTGGGGCAGGGGACAGGGGTGGGCTAGAGGAGGTCAGTGGGGGGGGAAAGTAATACTTTCAACAATAAATATTTAATTAAAAAATATATAATATATATTTAAAAATTTAATCTCAAACTTGGAAAGTTACTGGTAATTGCTTGACATTTTTGTACATGCCTGAACATTTACTGTCTACCTGCCTTAATGTGATGCTCTTGGGAAATTAAAGTATATATTTGACAACCATCAACATCTGATGAAGGTGCAGAAAGACACTGATCTATAAGATTAGAAGTTTGCTTGTAAACTTTTTTTTTTTTTTAAATTTCAGAGAGGAAGGGAGAGAGAGATAGAAACATCAATGATGAGAGAGTCATTGATTGGCTGCCTCCTGCATGCCCCATACTGGGTATGGAGCCCCCAACTCAGGCTGTGCCCTGACCGGGAATTGAACTGTGACCTCCTGGTTCACAGGCTGAAACTCAATCACTGGCTTTGCTTATAAACTTGATAAGTTGATAGGATGGTTACCACAATCTAGATATTTTAACCTCAAATATGATAGGCCTTTTATTGCTCTGAAGAAGTTAACCACTCAACTAATTTAGCAATCTTATTTGGCATTTTTTTGCTCTCTGATGTAAGACTGCTCTTCAAATGCTTCTCAAATCTACTGTTTTCTTATGTGCTGGTTCCTTCATTATTCAATAAAACTTTTACATGTTTGCCTTGGCGGTGTGGCTCCGTTGGTTGGAGGATTGCCTCATGCACCAAAAGATAGCGGATTTAATTCCCGGTCAGGGCACATACCCAGTTTGCAGGTTCAATTCCTGGTCTGGGCCTATGTGAGAGGCAACCTCTCTCTCTCTATCTTCTCTCTCTTCCACTCTATAATCAATTTAAAAAAACTCTTAAGCCCTAGCTGGTTTGGCTCAGTGGACACAGCGTCAGCCTGAGGACTGAAGGGTCCCGGATTTGATTCCGGTCAAGGGCGCATACCCAAGTTTCGGGCTTGATCCCCAGTACGGGGCATGCAGGAGGCAGCTGTTCAGTGATTCTCTCTTATCATTGATGTTTCCATCTTCGTCTCCCTCTCCCTTCCTCTCTGAAATCAATAAAAATATATATTTTTTTAAAAAGCTCTTAAAAATTTTACGTTTATCAAAGAATTTTACAAATTTATCAAATAATTTTGCCTTTCAATATAATTGTATATTCACAGACAAGGCTATGAAAGTACAGGCACAAAATTAAATTAGACAGTGGTTATTTCTTGGGTTGAAAGCTGGAAATTAAATTTTTTAAAATAAATTTTTATTATTGATTTCAGAGAGGAAGGGAGAGGGAGAAAGAGATAGAAACATCAATGATGAGAAAGAATTATTGATCGGCTGCCTCCTGCATGCCCCCTCTGGGGATTGAGCCCGCAACCAGGGCATGTGCCCTGACTGGGAATTGAACCCTGCCCTCCTTGTTCATAGGTCAATGATCAACCACTGAGCCACACCAGCTGGATGGAAATTAAATTTTTACAACATTTCTGCATTACTTTTGTATTGTAAACATTTCTGATTTAAAAAATGTTATTGTTATAAAAATAATATAAAAGGAGCTGTTTCAAACTGGAGTTGGAGCTGCCATCCCAGAGAAACTGCCTTGTAAGTCTTACTCCTCAAAAACCTTTGGAATGTTAAAACTGGGCAAAATAACCTTTGGAAGAGGCCTACAGTAACCTTGTATTCCAAACTATTTGCAAAGTTTGCAGGAGAGCCCACATAGCTACAGGACTGAAATCAAAGACATTCTTTACAATTAGCATCACTATGTTAGCTTATCTGCACCTATAGAAATTCCTCCCCTAGCTTATCTGCACCCATAGAAAGTCCTTCCTTCTCTTCCTGTAATTATTCACCTTTCCTTTCTCATAAATACCGCTTGCTTTCTCCTAATGGGAACACTATTTGGGTTTCTGCATGAATCGGTGCCTCCCAGAATTCCAATCCTTCTTGGATCTCAAATAAACACCGTTGCCTCTGTGTCCTAGTAATAGTGATAATGATAGGAAATAAGTAGAGAGTGTTACAATGTTTTAGCAATAGAAAACAATGAAAGAGTGTTATAGGAAATGTAGAAATATTATTTTTTGTGAAATACTTGTGTGAAATATTAAAGAGCACAGGGAATGACCACTCTGGCCAAGCCCTAGCTGCACCATACAGATAAGACCATAGCTGAATGCTACCCTTAGGAATGGCAGATGTAAACCTGATAGACACCTTCTGAGTGACACTGTAATTGATAACCAGCTTGTACTCTGATTAACACTTGTGTGATGACGTATGTTACTGATAACCACCTGGACTGCTGTGGATCAGAACAGGCTTCAAAACGGGTCCCCAACTTCAGACAGCAATCATCCTCTTCTTGGTTCTTGGTATGCTCCACGCCAGACGGCAGAACAGGTTATCAATTTAACAAAAAACAAGTTTTCTACATTTCCTATACCACTCTTCGATTGTTTTCTATTGCTATAACATTGTAACACTCTCTACTTATTTCCTATCATTATCACTATTACTATGACTTTGACTTTTTTATGTTTAGGTTAACAGTGTCTAAGTAAAAACAAAAATAAAATGAGCCAAAAACACCTATGAGAGCCCTAGCCGGGTTGGCTCAGTGGATAGGGCGTTGGCCCTAGGACTGAGTAGTTCCGGGTTCGATTCCAGTCAAGGGCAGGTACCTCGGTTGCAGGTTCCCTGGCCCCTGGTCCGGGTGCGTGCAGGAGGCAACCAATCAATGTGTCTCACATCAATGTTTCTCTGTCTCTCCCTCTCCCTTCCACTCTCTAAAAAAAAAAATCAATGGAAAAATATCCTCGGTGAGGATTAACCAACCAACCAAACAAACAAACAAACACCTATGAGGTTAAAAAAAAAAAAAAGTCACTATTCTTTGCAGGGAATTCACTGCTGTGCAGAGTTTGTGTTCCTTAGGGGAGCAGGATGGGACAGTTATGAGAAGAAACTCTAAATTGTCCAGGTTTTCATATTCTAGCAGTGTGCCCTTGGAATCGGTTCTTTAAGACTTGTATCTGGAGAGCATGACAGAAGATTCACATATTATATAAGAGTGTCCCCTAAGGAGATGAACTATTTTTAAATCCTCCATGTTTTTATTAGCCTTTTCTAAGGCAGAGTGTCCCAATTTTAAATCATATATTTTAATCCTCACCTTAGGATATGTTTTTTTTAAATATATATATTTTTATTGATTTCAGAGAAGAAGGGAGAGGGAGAAATAGAAACATCAATGATGAGAATCATTGATTGGCTGCCTCCTGCATGCCCCACACTGGGGATTGAGCCCACAACCAGGCATGTGCCCTTGACTGGAATTGAACCTGGGACCTTTCACTCCGAAGGCCAATGCTTTATCCACTGAGTCAAGCCAGCTAGGGCTGTTATTGCTTTTTAATTGATCTAAAAGAGAAAGGGAGGGAGAAGGAGAGGAAAAGGGAGAGAGAGATATATCAATGTGAGAAACATTGATCTATTGCTTCCCGTACTTGCCCCGAGCAGGGATCGAACCAGCAACCTAGGTAAGTGCTCTGACCAGGAATTGAACTTGTGATCTTTCAGTGAATGGGATGATGCTCCAACCAACTGAGCCACACTGACCAGGGCCAAACTATAAATTTCTAAGAAGATTATAAATTATGCAATGAATTTTCCTCTTTCCTTAGAAGGATTTGGAAAGTTCTCAACTAGATAACTAGCAAAAAAATTTTTTATAAGATTTTTTTTTAATAGATTGATTTTAGAGAGAGAGAGGGGAAGGAAGAGAAATATTGATTTGTTGTTTCACTTACTTATCATTCATTGGTTGATACTTGTATGTACCCTGACTGGGGATCAAACTTGCAACCCTGGTGTATCAGGATGACTCTAACCAATTGAGCTACCTGGCCAGCGCTAGATTATGCAAACTTGATCATGACCAAAGTATAAAGCTATAAGGTCAGCAAATTTGGTTATCATTTTTACTTATGTTATAAGACATCATGAAGGGGTATTGTCCAATGTGTTTAGTAAGGATCAGTGGAGGAAAGGGAAGAGGACTTAGGGAAGGTGCAGGAGGAAGAGAATGAGCAGAACAAAGGGGAGGAATAAGTCAAGTACAGGGGCCCAGGAGTAAAGTCAATCCAAGGTTGGATCCAGAGAGGCAGAAGAAATTTTAAGATTGAATTTTAGATCCTCCATATTTTTATTAGCCTTTTCTAAGGCAGCAATTTTAGAATTTTTCTTTTCGAGGTCATATCATGCCCATTTAAAAATGCTAACCATCGCCTTAGTCTGCTTGGCTCAGTGGATAGAGCGTCTTTCCCCGACCTGCGGGGTCTTCTAACGGGGGTACCGAGGCGGCGCACCTAAGAGAATGAGAAACAGACAAGGGACGCAAAGAATGGAGGCAAGACAAAGGGGTTTCTGATCAAGCCTCAAAACTTTATTTTTACAGCGTTCCTTATATGTGATTTCTAGAAGGGTGGATGCCTAGGAGGGGTGGGGGCTGACCTAGATAATCGGCTAAAGTCGTAACTATAGATAAAGGGTGTGGCGGTTGAAGGGTGGCTACAGAAGGAATGCTTTGTCCTCAGGCAAGAGGAAGTGGGCCTAGTTTCAGTAACTTACTGAAGGTCAGAGTTAATCCTTTGACCGACTCTTGGCTCCTGACATCTCCTCCCTCTCTGTTTAAGAAACGGGAGTGGGCATTAATCGACCGAGGAGACATTGACCTGGTTCCTCCCGTGGGCTTTGCATACCCACTGTGTGTGGCTCTTGACATCTTTTGGGGAGGAGAGGCAGAGCCATTATTTTTATCGATGTCAACCTCTATGCAAACCAGGTATACTCTCAGGGAAATCCAGAGGAGGTTGGAAAAATATCCCAACCTTCCCTTGCAATGCTTTGCTCTGCCTGTGGACTGAAGGGTCCCAGGTTCGATTCCAGCCAAGGGCACATGCCTGGGTTTCAGGCTCGATCCCCAGTGGGGGGCGTGCAGGAGGCAGCCAATCAATGATTCCCTCTCATCATTGATGTTTCTATCTCTCTCTCCTCTCCCTTCCTCTCTGAGATCAATAAAGAAATTTATATTTTTTAAAAATGCTGACCATTGAATATTTGGAACCTTAACCATTTGAACCTAAGGAGCCAAGCAAATGTATCATCTTATTCATATTCAATTTTCCCCAAAATGGTCACTGAAGTTCTAATGTGTCATTGGTAAGATCCTGCCAGAGCTTCCAATGTTTAGTGCTATTTGTCCCCACAATGTTGAGCCATGTTCAAATGACAAGAACAAATAAGAAATAAGTAGGCCAGAAAAGCATCTTGGGACTATAAGCCCAGCTCCTCTGTGAGACCCTGAGTAGTGAAAACAAATCAAATCAAGAGGGTTACACCATGGACAGTAAGAAAGTGTAGAGGTTTAGGTGGCTTTTCACCAGCAGTGCTGGGGATCAGCAAAATTAGGTTGTTGCCTCTCGGAGGAAAGAACTCAACAAGACAGCAGTAAGCAGCAAAATGTTATTATAAGCGAAAGTACATCTGGGGAAGTGGGGGATGATGGGGGATCTAATATGAAGCGACAAGAGAAGGCTTGACTTTGGGTGGTGGACAGATTTTGTAACTTAGAAATCCACACATGAAGCCTATATGTTCATGTTGACCAATGTCACCCCAATAAAATTTAATAAGAAGAAAAGAAAAGAAAGAAAGTATATTGGAGGAGGCTCAGATAGGCAGCTCTCGTGAGGTTCCAGTGCCCAGAGTGGGTGTAGCTGTTGTGGAGCGGATGCGAGTGAATGACCACTGGAGCCCAGACCAAATTAAAATTTAGGGAGCCTTTATTAGCCGGGCGGCCGGGCGACCCGGCGACTGCTCTGCCATTCTCCACGCAGGGAGACCAGAGAGCAGCAGCGACCCTTTGTGTAGGACCGCTTTTAAGCACATTAACCACATCCGGTTTTTACAGAACAAGTAACCCAAGACAAAACAGTTTTTCCCAAGCAACATCAGGATCATGCCAATGACGACCATGTTATTCACAGGGTCATCCTGTTCTTCAGAAAGCTGACAGTGTTCTGTGAAAGAAGGCTACGTGCTGGGAAGGGGCCATGAGACCATATCTCAAGGCTTGGCCTGGTGTCAGCACTGACATCTCTATCTGGGGCATAGTCCACGGCCTCTCTGGAAGCATGCTCAAAAATTCCCACTCTCTAACATAGCTTCTGGTTTTTTATCTGATCCTTGCCCCTCCCACATTCTGTCTTAATCCTTTTGTACCATTGGTCCTTTAGCTGGTAGGCTTCCTAGAATTTAGTTTGCCTGCTTGGCTTGTTGGGTTTCCTAGAATTTTCTTTGTCTACAGGTCTCTTGTAAGATTTGCCCTTTTGCCCTGGCCAGTGTGGCTTAGTTGGTTGAATGTCGTCTAATGAACCAAAAGGTCATGGGTTCAATTCCTGGTCAGGCCACCAAACCAACCAACCAACCAAACAAACAAACAAAAATGCCTTTTTGGTGCTGTAAGTCATTTTAACTGTATTTGTACTTTTCTCCCTGTTTCTGTCTGTGATGATTGTATTTTACTCCCTACCTCTCTGTTTTATTCAAGTCTGATCCATTCATCCTGCTCATGTCTAATTACCTATTCGAACAGTTTCAACATGAAGAACAGATCAGGAACAGGGCTTACTCAGCCAGCCTGTCCCTGCAGTTTGAAGTGATACGTCAAGGGGTCTTGGGTAATGTTCTCTTCTTGATGTGGCTGGGGGCTGAGCAGCAGAGGGTCCAGTTCTGATTGAAATGGAGGCACCACAATTTTAGAAAATGGACCAGAACACTGTTATGTTAGCATAAAACTTTATTCAAGAATGCTGGGTATGAGAAGGCTTCAAATGAGCAATCTAACCTGTGAAAGGATGGCATCTTAGCCGGAGGAGTCAGGTGAACTTTGGCTGATTTGCAGAATGGTTGGTCAAAGATAGGTGGTTGGGAAAGAGAGCAGTAATTCTTGTGGATGAGCTATGGTTTAGTTGAGAGGAATTTAGGAGGATGATAAGTAGGGGTTATACTCATGTGTCAAGGGGTTATACTCGTAGCCGCCCCCCAAAAAAACAAAACAAAAACAACTTCAAAGCTCTAAGTACCTGAATTGCTGGGCTATTTCCCATGATTTACGTATTTATGTATATATTTTTATATATATATTATATATATATATATTTATATATATATAAATATATTTATTGATTTTTTACAGAGAGGAAGGGAGAAGGAGAGGGATAGAGAGTTAGAAACATCGATGAGAGAGAAACATCGATCATCTGCCTCTTGCACACTCCCTATTGGGGATGTGCCCGCAACCAAGGTACATGTCCTTGACCGGAATTGAACCTGAGACCCTTCAGTCCACAGGCTGACGCTCTATCCACTGAGCCAAACCGGTTAGGGATATATATATATATTTATAGAGAGAGAGAGACAGAGAGAAGAATAGGAAGATAGAAACATTGATGAGAGAGAAACATCCTCGAGCAGCTGCCTCTTGCACAGCCCCCACAGGGGACAAAGCCACAACCCCCAGGCATGTGCCATTACCGAGAATCCAACTGGTGACCTCTTGGTTCATGGGTCGATGCTCAGTCATTGAGCCACAATGGCCGAGCTATTTTCCTTTTTGATGACTGAACCCTGTGGTCAATGGCTCAGGTTTTGTTTCCTGTTTTCCAAATTGGCCTTGAATTTGCTTTCTTCAATTTACCAGATCTTTTTCCTGTTAAATAAACACAACAATGAGATGACATAGATTGAGAAGTTGGTACCCATTGTCAATGATGGGGAAAGATTAACTTTCTGGGTATTAATGAAAGGAAGTATTCTGGCAATATTTGTTATGTTGAAGTTATAGTTCAATCCAGCAATCTCCCTCTTGGGAATCTTTCCAATACTTTTGGATTGTTCACAAGTGGCCAAAATTGGAAACAAAGTGAATTTCAATAGGATAAGGATGAATTTTAAGTGGTTATGAAAAATGTCTTAGAGCTGTCACTGTGACCTGGAGAGATTGTTATGGTCTGTTGAATAAAACAAGAATCAGGAGAGTATGTACCATATGCTATTTAATGAAACAGCGACTAAAATACTTCTATATTTATTAATATATGGTTAAATGAGCATGGAGAAAAGTACAGAAGTATACATTGATTAGTATATAGCTGGTTTATCCTTACACCAATTCCAGATTTCCTGTTTGTTATATAGTAAGTCTTGAAATTAGGTTGTGAAATTCCTTCAGCTTTTCTTCAGCACAGGCAGTCCTTGGGTTATGTCGGACTCGATGTATGTTGTTTCATAGTTATATCACCATCTCCCATTTATTTATTTAAAAAAAATTCTGTCATTTTGATGTATGTACGTATGTGCTTTATGTTTTTTATTATTTATTTACCACAAGTAAAGGTCAGGAATTGTTATCTTTCTTTTAAAATTTTTTTACTGTTTCACTTCGTTACTGCTGTGTATGTGTTCCATGTGAGTGATGTAGGTGCTTATGAAGGTGGGTTCCGACTTATGGCAAAAATCGCGTTACGTCGCGTTGTAGGAACGGATCTCTGACGTAACCCGAGGACCTACTGTATTCTTTTTTGCTGTTCTTGGTGTTACTGTTACTAGACAGGGAACCTGGCCCTGAGTGGGTCTGCCTAGGGCTGGCTGATAGTGTATGGGTTCTTGACTTCATGCAGGAAAAAATTCACAGCATGAGTCCAGGTGAATATGCGAGAACATTTAGTAAAGCTGGGGACAGTTGAACAAGGAAAGTCTAGGCTAGGTGACTTTAAATGACTGGGAAGTCAAAGAAAAGGGGACCTTGATTAGCTCAGAGGAGCTACTGCTGCCTATTGCTCACCTGGTTGCAAGTCTCATGGGGGTCCCTTGGAGTTTAGGAGATGCATGCCTTGCGGGGGGGGGGGGGGGGGGGAGGCAGAGGGGAAAGAAGGGGTAGGGAATGCTCCTGGGAGGCGGAGTGCATGCTGGGACCTTAGGTTTGAGGGGTTTTAAAGGCTGGGAATTTAGGTGAGGTCTTAGGAGAGGATCTCAGTAGAATATTCATCAGTTTTATGCTGATATGCCAAAATGAGATTTATTCCCTTAACTTTCCCCGTCCTTTGTCATGGTTGGCAAATGGCACTGATACATGATATTTGGATTGAAACATGCGATGTTCCCCTGGGCAGGATGGTTCCCTGGATTCTTTGTCTGTAGGAGTCGAAGAATGAATCCACAGACAGAAGATGGTATAGCAAAGGTGGAGATTTACTGAAGAACAGGTACAGACTCCCATATGGGGAAGGGGAAAGAATTTCACAGCACAGACTCCCACATGGGGAGGGGGAAAGAGTGCCTTTGACTTCCTGTTTCCATAGTTTATAAAGGAAAGTGCCTGTGTCCTGATATCCCTTCTGATTGGTCAATATTCCCTTTTGAATTGGTTACTATAGTAACTCAGGAGGCCCTCCTCCCTCATTGTCATCCTATTCCCTCTGGGCTTTCTTCCTTCTTCTTTATTTTGTAAATATAGACCTTTTTGCTATTCCCAGTTTTCTTGTCTTATGAAAATGTAACTTCTCCCAGTCTGTAGCCCTGTGTTTTTTTCCATGGACCCCAATTCTAAAAAATTCCCCAAACCTGCCTGTATTCCCCTAAAATTCCTATTTCAGCACTAATTGAATTTCTGCTTTCTAGCTCCCTGAGTAGGGTGATTCAAGCTCTTTATTCTCTGATTGGGAAGAAGTGTAAACCATTTACCATTCAAAAATTTCTTTATTTATTGCCCTGGCCATTGTGCTGGTTGTTTGAAGCTCCTCACAAACACCAAAGGGTGGCGGGTTTGAATCCTGATCAGGGTATATACCTATCCTACAGGTTCAATCCCCTGTCAGGGCATGTGTGGGAGGCAGCCAATTGATGCTTCTTTCTCTCTTTCCCTTCCTCTCTCTAAAATCAGTAATAAAAAGAAAACTTAAAAAAATTTTAAATTTACTTATTGATTTTTATTTGTTATTAGTATTAATATTACTATTTTAAAAAATATTTTTATTGATTTCAGAGAGGAAGGGAGAGGGAGAGAGAGTTAGAAACAACAATGATGAGAGAGAATCATTGATCAGCTGCCTCCTGCACATCCCACACTGGGGATGGAGCCCACAACCTGAGGATATGCCCTGACCAGGAATCAAACCTCATAGGTCGATGCTCAGCCACTGAGCCATGCCAGCTGGGCGACTTATTGATTTTGAGAGAAAGGGAAGGAGAGAGAGAGAGAGACATGAACTTGCTGTTCTTCTTATCTATGCATTCATTGGTTGATTCTTGTATGTGCCCTGAACGGGATCAAACCCACAACCTTGGTGTACAAGGATGCTGCTCTAACCAATTAAGTGACCTGCCCAGGCCTAAACCATTTACTCTTAAGTGTTCTTGGTTTAGGGAAGATAGAATTTTGTGATTTATTAGATGGCTGTAAACTGCTTGGCCATTTAACTATCTGTCTCAGTTTCCGTATTCTGGTTGTCCTGGCTTACTAGCTTGTCTTATTACTAAACCCAACTTCTTTTTCCTGATGATAATGTTACAGAAAACCAGAGAAGAACCAAGCAACGCTTAGAGAGATGGAGTTGCATTTAATATTATTATTATTACGCGTGGGCCCAGTCCAAAAAATCGGTATCACTTTGGTTGGTTTCAGCTGGAGGCCAAATATGTGTTTTGGTCTGTTGTTTCTAAAAAGCTACTCAATATCTTGTTAAACAGAAGAGGACCCTTTTGAGCTGGTTCTGCAGTTACTTTTGTCCTTTGATTTTCCAAGTGCAGGTCTCCAATTATGCTCTTCTTATCAAATCCAAAGGGTGTTTTCCAGTTTACTCTTATTTTCATCTTTAACAGTGAGATAGTCTAGGGGTAACATTTGGACTCCATCTTGACCAAAAGAACTCCATCTTTGAGGTTGGACTCATAATTTTCAGTAAAATTTCATAGTTAAATAAACCTTACCACATCCTTAAAGAAAAGAATGTATGATGATAACGTCTTTCTTAACATCATGTTCTGGAAAATAGTTGTTTTGTCAATTAAAAGGTAATCAGAATGTTTGCACAAACATTATTTTACAGGCCCTTTGGGTGGTCCACTGGAAAACATCTTTTTAAAAAATATATATATTTTTTTATTAATTTTTCACAGAGAGGAAGGGAGAGGGATAGAGAGTTAGAAACATCAATGAGAGAGAAACATCAATCAGCTGCCTCTTGCACACCCCCTTCTGGGGATGTGCCCGCAAACAAGGTACATGCCCTTGACTGGAAACGAACCTGGGACCCTTCAGTCAACAGGCCAACGCTCCATCCACTGAGCCAAACTGGTCAGGGCTGGAAAACATCTTGACTACCCAGGCAGGGATCAACCACTGCCAGATGATGATCTTGGGACAACTGACCTCATCCTCATTCCCAAGCCCTATACCCACCCCAAGATCCCTATATAAGCCATCCACAAGAACCCTTCGGGAGCTCAACCTTTTTCTGGTTGATTCCCATGTGCACAAGCTCTTTTTATGTTGTTTTTAAATAATTTCTTATTGTTGAAAATATTACAATTGTTCCCCTTTTCCACCCATTGACCCTCTCCAGCCCCTATCACACCCCTGCCCCAGGCCTTCAGCACCCTATTGTCTGGGCCCATGGGTTATGCATATGTGCATACTGCACAAGCTCTTTTCAATAAACTATCTGCTGGATCTTGTTCTGAGTTCAGTGCTCATTTTTCTGACATGGAGACTCAAGAACCTGGCTAGACAGACGATTTAAGAGGGAGCAGTGACCAGACCATAGACCGATAAGAACGTACACCAGACTTCTGTCACAGGCTCAGATTTCCAGCGCCCCCTGCCCCTTTATTTTCCCATTATTCAAGCAAGCATATTTACAGAAGCTAGAAATAGCATAGTTACTTATCTGGTTTACTTATATCCTAGAACTAACAGGTCAATGGACCATCTGTGCCTGAAAGGCAGTCCTAACAAAATTGATGGGAATAAAATGGAATGCCTACGGTTCAGATAGAGGGCAAGGGGACAGAACGGAGTCAGTTCTTTCAACGTCCATTTTTCATTGGGACGTATGAATTATACGGTTACAATAGGAGTTTTCAAGACTTGGTCCTGTGTCCCTTTTCTCATTCTACACTTTACATCAAGTAATACTTTCATATTCAGATTTTTAATCAACTTTTAAAAGATGGAAATGAAGCTCGGACAATGTGGTTCAGTGGTTAAGCGTCGATTTATGGAATAGGAGGTAATGGTTCTATTCCTGGTCAGGGCATCCTGGGTTACAGGCTCCATCCCCAGTGTGGGGTGTGCAGGAGGCAGCCGATCAATGATTCTCTCGTATCATTGATGTTTCTATCTCTCTCCCTTACTCTCTGAAATCAATAAAAAATATATATTTTTAAAAGATAGAAATGTACTTCTCTCTCAGAAATAGTCTAGCTGGTCCAGGCTGGAGGAGATCTTCTTTACAGATCTAGTTTTCAGCATCTAGTTTCCTTCAATTTTGTTCCTTAAACATTCCCATGGGCAGGTGTTATAGCCTGGAGCCCACTATTTTAATAGTTTTCTATTGCTACTGAAGGGGAGCAAAGTTTTACTACCATGAAACTCCTTTGGGGATATTGATTTTCAGCTGATTATTCAGAAACAAACAAAAAAAAAAACACATGTAAAGGACCTTTGACTATCTCCCCTTTCTTGCTCAAGAGGTTCAGACAGAAAAATCTGCTTCAGAAAGGAAATCTTAGGATGTTCACCTCAGCCTAATTTGAATATATGCATAGTAAATTGGAGGGGCTTTAGGAGGGGCCTGTTATCTGCTCACTGCCTGTGTCCCATTGTTTTTGGGTTGCCTAGCAAGGACTTGCCTGCAATGTTTGCTCCACTTTTCCTCTACCTGTGAATTGCCCATTTTCACTTCTGACATCTAAAACCTCTCCCCCCCTCCCCTTTTCTCCTTTGTCCAAAATATCATATATATAGCCAATGTTGCCTCTCTGTCTTTGGAATTTTCATGCTTCGAAGAATTCCCCACGGGCATGTATTACAATTTTTATTTTCTCCCATTAATCTGTCTCTGTTAACTTGATTGTTAGCCCAGCTAGAAGAGCTTTGCATGTGGGAGGAAAAGTATTATTATGACATAATAAATTACCATGAACTGAGCTCCTTAAACAACACACTAATTATTTCCCAAGCTCATTCAGGTTGTTGGCAGAATTCATTTCCTTCTCCTGCTTCCATGTGAGTTGAGTCCTTCTCATGCTTTCAATCACAGACTTGCCTTCCTACATCTCTCTGGCCTCCTTTTGTATCTCCCTCTTCTGCTTTTTAAATCTTTTTAAAGATTATTTTTATTTATTTTTGAGAGAGGGAAGGAGGGAGGGAGAGAGAGAAAAATATCTATGTGAGAAAGACACATTGATCGGTTGCCTCCTGCATGCCCTGCTGGCGGGGCTGAAGCCTGCAACCCAGGTATGTGCTCTTGACTGGGAATTGAACCTTTCAATGTGCTCTAACCACTTAGCAACACCATATGTGCCCTGTTTTGATTGAACCCGAAACCCTGGTGCATTCAGATGATGCTCCAAGCAACCTTGAGCCACCCAGCCAGTTTGGAATGAACTAGTTCCTTCAATTATGAGTGTTGGCAACAAAGGCACAGTAACATAGCAGTATTAATAATAAAATTTTCACCATAATAATCACAGGTATTCTTATATTATCACTAGAGACCCGATGCATGAAATTCATGCAAGAGTAGGCCTTCCTTCCCCCAGCTGCCAGTACCGGCTTCCCTCTGGCACCCAGGACCTGGGCTTCCCTCTGGCCGCCAGCAGGCACCCGGGACCTGGGCTTCCCTCGCAGCCCCGGCTTTGTCCGGAAAATCTTCCGGAAGGTCATCTGGTCTAATTAGCATATTGCTCCTTTATTATTATAGATAGTTAATGAAGATTAACTAGAACTATCATTTATGTCCATCAGTTTCAAAATCACAGTTGTTAGATCTGCTACTAGATCTTACTTACTGTTTTAAGAAATAATTTATTAAATTTTTGGGATAATTTTCACATTGAATTAATTTCCTTTGTAATCTTATGTGTTTTACTAGAGGCCCGGTGCATGAAATTCGTGCATGGGGGTCCCTCAGCCCAACCTGCACCCTCTACAATCCAGGAGCTCTCAGAGGATATCCTACTGATGGCTTAGGACCACTCCCCATGGTTCTCTGCTCTCTGCGGGGCCTGGAGGTTTCCCTGCAGCCATGGAGATGAAGCCCCCATGCCCTGCTGTCGCTCTCTGCCTGCTGCCGCCATGTGCCACGTAAAGGAAGCCCCAATGCCCTGCAGTGTGCTCTGTCTACCGGGCCTGGGGGCTTCCCAGACATGGACACACTAAGGAAGCCCCCATGCCCTGTTGTCCAGGCTCTGTCTGCAGGGCCTGGGGGTGTTCCCACTGCCACTGCCCACTAAGGAAGCCCCCAAGCCCTGCTGTCTGGGCTCTGTCTGCCATGTCTGGGGACTTCCCTGCCACTGCCCCACTAAGGAAGCCGCCATGCCCGGCTTTGCAGGGCCTGGCGGCTTCCCAGCTGCCGAGATCAGGAAGCCGCCATGCCCTGCTCTGCTGGCACTGGAGTCTTCCCGATCGCCTCGGCGACCATCCGGAAGACGCCATGCCCTGCTCCTCCGCCGGCTCCATGTGCGCAGGGGTTGGTGTCTTCCCGATTGCTGTGGCGACAGCCCCTGCTCCTCCACCAGTTCCGTGTGTGCAGGGCCTGGCGGCTTCCCGATTACCGCGGTGACCATCGGGAAGACGCCATGCCCTGCTCCTCCGCCAGCTCCGTGTGTGCAGGGCCTGGCGGCTTCCCGCTGCCGCAGCACTAAGGAAGCAACCATGTCCTGCTCTCAGTGCTCTGTTTGCTGGTGGGACAGGCCAGACACTCCAGCAGTGGGGCTGAGGGGACTGGGCGCCGCCATCTTGTGGGTATGGGGGCTGCCACTTTTGTCGTGGAGTGACACCTAATTTGCATATTACTCTATTATTAGATAGCATTATAAACATTCCAAAGCATAATTCTAAGAAGGGGTCTATTGGCTCCACCAAACTGCCGAAGAGATTTATGGCATTAGAAAAATGAAAATAGCCCTGGCCAGGGAATATACAAGTGTTAATGTAAAAACACTAAAACCTGTAAAGAATTTTTGTAAGTTTGTTTGAGCCAAACTGTCCACAATTGCCGGGAAGCAGAACCTCAACGGATTGAGATAATGCTCCAGAGAATGTCAGGTTTTCATCTATTTTTATACATTGCAATCAAAGGAGGAGACATAGGTAGGTTACATGAAATCCATTGGTGATAGATTAGAAGTGGGAGAAAGCAAAGCGAGGGAGGCAGGGGGACTTCTGGGATTGGATAAAAAGTAGAATGATGGACACATACTTAGGTGGGTGCAGGATAGTCAACAGTCAACAATTAACACGACAATAATAACAATGAAGGACCCCAAGGAGTCTGGAAAAAGGGAAGTTACAAGTTACCCAGACATTTCAAGGATATGTAATCATAGATGCAAAAAGACAGATAGGCTCAGTTAAGGTAAAGGTTGACCTTGTCAGTGAAGATACTGGCCTAGAGGTAACTACCCACCACAACTGCTTTTAGTTAAAGTTTAATTTCAGACCATCCTTTGTGGTTACTTTAGGTCTCTGAGTTTGCAAGACCGCCATGCAGGCCTTCCCTGAGCTTGTCAGGTTAGCATGTGGCCCCTTTCGTCCACACAAGAAACAACTGATGAATGCATACTGAATAAGTGGAACAACAAATCAATTTTTCTCTTTCTCTCTCCCTCCCTCTCTCTCTCAAATCGATACATTTTTAAAAATTAAAAAGAAAAATGATCTCAGGGATTATATTCCTTTGCATGGCTCAAATTAGGTTACTGCCATGACTACATTCCAGATCCAAACAAATGAAGAAAGATAAAGGAATTTCAGGGTAAGGCATTCCCTTAGGCACATGTGCATACAATATTTCTGCTCCTGTGTCGTTTTGAGAACTGGAACAAGTCTTAGCTGCAAGGGAGGCTTGGGGAATGTATTCTCCAGGTAAGAGGCCTTGGATCCAGATAAAAGAATACTAACAGGAAGGGGAAACAGAATACAGGGGATAACCAAGAAAAGAAAACGAAAACCAATGACCTTATTTACAACTGAAATGACTAATAGGCACCTTTTATAAATCAACATAATTATGCTAGCCTAAAAATAAAAGGTCAAAGTTCGAGGCAACAAAGCATTTATTTGAATCCAAAAGTAGCTATTTGAAAAGCACTGATTTAGGTGGAAACCCAGTCTTCTGACTAGGACAGTGATGGGCAACCTTTTGAGCTTGATGTGTCAAACTTCGCCAAAAAACTGAGCATAACTCGGGTAGTGTGTCACTTTGAGGAAAAAACATTATTTCGCAAATGTTTCATCCTCAGGAGCAGCAAATGTTTCATCCTCGGCATGCGGCCGCCTCAGCGGTCGCTTGTCATCAGAAATGGCTACGCGTGTCAGTGCTGACACGCGTGTCATAGGTTCGCCATCACTGGACTAGGAGGTGAAGGCAGGAGTTACTTATGAGAAAGGGAAGGGGAACAATTACATGAATAGAAGGAAATTTACCCATTTTAAACATTCCAAAGGAAGAAGACATGCAAGACAACTCCCCTGGGCTGACAGTTCCCAACTCCATTTTGAAGCATCTCCATTTATATTCTTTTTTTAAAAAATTTTATTTTATTGATTTTTCACAGAGAGGAAAGGAGAGGGTTAGAGAGTTAGAAACATCGATCAGCTGCCTCCTACACACTCCCCACTGGGGATGTGCCTGCAACCAAGGTACATACCCTTCCTTGACCAGAATCGAACCTGGGACCCTTGAGTCCGCAGGCCGACGCTCCATCCACTGAGACAAACTGGTTAGGGCTCCATTTATATTCTTTTTCACAATTTCTTACTATAGACATGCTAATGATGTTACACACTTTTCTAATCATGTTTTATAAGTTTCAGAGTTAACAATTTGAGCTAAGTATTATGCTTTTTGATATAGTAGAAAAATATTTGTGTGAAACTTAGTGTGATAAACACCTGTGTGATGTTTTGAACATTTTTGGAAAAACATGTTTCTGAAGTAACTTAGAAGCGTGTACCCCATAGATAAGGACTTGTTTTGAACTTACTTTGGTTGAAACATGTTTTTAAGTGCATACCTGTGGCACGTTGACAGAAGCTTGTCTTGCACCCTAATTGATAATCACCTGAACTGCCGGACTGCCTTGGGTAAACAACCTGGCTATATAATGGGGACCCAAACCAGAGACGACTGATCGATTGGCCATCCACACTCGCTCAGTGTCCTGCTCCACGCCAAACAGCAGAAGACGGCAAATACCCCCCATCGAGCCTCGATTCAACTCCGTGACCTGTCAGAGACGAGGTTGAGTTCGGAGAGTCTTCTCAATATCTTGGGTGGTAATGAAACATCCATCTTATATAAAAACTGCTGTTTGAAATTTTAACCCTGCCATTTGGCTTCTGTAAATGCTTGCTTGCTTAAATAATAAGGAAAATAAGACTACTCCCACTTCAGAGAGGCCATTAAACCTTCCCGGGACAAAATTATCAGTGCTGGCACCAGGCCAGGCTTTTGGTTGAGGTCTCAAGGCCCCAGCACATAGGGGCTCTTTAAGAACTTGCAAAAGGGGCTGGAAACACCCCATATTTGGGAGACAAAGAAGGTAAAAACATATAAATAGGGAAAATTGCTCCATATTGGGGCCCAGAATTTGAGAGACATTTTCCTCTGACCCACGCGTAATAAATGTAACTCCAAACTCTCCGAGCATTGCTTGATTTATTCTGTTCTCTGTAACAGTAAAAGCCGTGGAAACCCACCAGATTTTGCCAGCCTCCAGATGGCCCCGCAGCTGCCTCCAGAGGAAGCCACTCTTTGGGGACCCCGTTAAGGCTGTACCCACGGCACCAGGAATTTGTGAGTAATAAAGTGCTGTGTGATTTACAACTGCATATATTTGTGTGGCATCATTCCTCCAGCAGTCCTAACTATCCTACATAATAAAGAGCTAATATGCTAATTAGACTGAACAGCAGAATGACTGTCCAGGTGAAGCTGGGGCTGCAAGGGCCGAGGCATCCAGGGCTGTGAGGGCTGAGCTTTTTGCATGAATTTTGTGCATCGGGCCTCTAGTATTAATATAAGGTCAGGTGATGATGCCTACCCTTGGTCCTGCTTGCTTAGAGTAGTCTCTTCGCTAGCTACTACTTAATGTCCGAACACCTGCCTGGTTAAGTTTATCTCAAGGGATGCCTTGGATAACACCCCATATACTCTACTCTTGTAAGATTAAGATAGCAACTGTAAAGCAATTTGAATGTTGGGAAGCGTAAGGAGAGGATCTATGATTTCCACAGGGGACATAGATAAAAACATCAATGATGACAGAGAATCTACTGAGTCACACCGGGTAGGAGAGCTATCTAATCTTTTAGGGGAATCTTCCCCCAGCCAGATTAGATGGATAACGAAGTTCTTTGTTTGACAGAGTTGTAAATATCAGAAGAGAAGACTATACAAAGCCCAGCCCTTGATTAAGCTTACTTTCAGGTGCTGGATAATGTGCCTTCCCTTCTAAAGTCTCCTTCCTGGCGACTCCTGAGGGCTGCAATATTGATGAGTTTTTGATACAAGACTGTCGGAACCTGTAGAGAATTTTTATAAGAGTTTATTTGAGACAAACAACTGACATGTTGGAAAGCAAAATCTCAAGTGCTCTGGAGAATGACAGTTTTGCTGTTCTTTTTATGCATTCGAAATTAAGGAGGGACTGTAAGTAAGATTATAAGAAGGTGGGAGAAAGCATGGAGGGAAATCTTTGTGATTGGATGATAGAATAGTTTACAAAATCATGTATCCTTAAGGATGGTTGCCCTAAGGCAGTGATGGCGAACCTATGACACGCGTGTCAGCACTGACACACGGAGCCATTTCTGATGACACGCGGCCGCTGAGGCGGCCGCATGCTGAGGATGAAACATTTGCTGCTCCTGAGGATGAAACATTATTTGCAAAATAATGTTTTTTCCTCAAAGTGACACACTACCCGAGTTATGCTCAGTTTTTTGGCGAAGTTTGACACACCATGCTCAAAAGGTTGCCCATCACTGCCCTAAGGCCTGGAAAAGAAGATCATTTTTGGCATTTCAAAGCTGTGTTAACCTAGTTGCATAAGAACAATGGGCAGGGCTTGCTTAAGGAAAAGAGAAACCTTTTATAGACCTGGGGGATGACTATCCACAATGACCTGCCCAGTTAGGAATTTATGATCAGATCATGCTTTGAGATTACTTTCAGTCACTGAATGTATCAGATTTATTACATAGCTCCCTTTCCATTCACAAATCTTTTTTTTCTAAATCTTTATTGCTCCAAGTATTACATATGTCCCCTTATTTTTCCCGTTGACCTCTTTTAGCCCCACCCCCACCTTCACCACCCTATTGTCTGTGTCCTTGAGTTATCCATAAATGCATACCAGTTGTTTGGTTATCTCTTCCCACACACCCACCCTCCCCCACCTTCCCTCTGAGATTCCACAGTCTGTTCCATGCTTCTGTCTCTGGATCTATTTTGTTCATCAGTTTATTCTGTTCATTAGATTCCACACATGAGTAAGATCATGTGATACTTGTGACAAATCTCAGTTGTATGTTAGGATTGGTGAAAAGATCAAACTGTCTCAATTATGCCTCAATTAATTGATGATCTGTCTAGACTTGGTGGGACAAATGCAGGTGACCAGGAGTCAGCAGTAACGGCCTATCCCCTGGTACTTCAATGTCTAGACAGCTGAGCCGAACCGGAACACATGATACACAAGACAGAATTAGTATGCAATCACACAGGGTTTATTTACCTATTCCTAGTGGGTCCTAGGCTCCAGCAAAGGCCACCCGGCGATGCACACTGAAGGACAGACGACGAAAACAAAGACAAACAGGCGGCCGCAATTAGTTCAGGCTCACACAGCAGAGCAATCAAGGACTTGTCTCTCCGAGCGACGTGGAATCCTCTCTTCCTCTTATCGGACAGGAGACCTCAACTAAAGACGCTCTCAAAATTATATAGACCATGATAAACAACTTGTGTCCTTATCAGTGTAGGCCAGATGGTGTACCTTATGCTGGGAGCAAAGCGTTTATACTTTAAGGGCTCAGAGCTTTTACATCAAGATAGTAAAGTGTTCATTAATTTTAAAAATTACAAAATATCGAAGATTTCCATACAACAAACATTTCACACAATAATTATTTCGTACATTAGAAAGATTACATTATTATAACACAAACACTTTTGGGAAATCAGACAGGCTTTATTTATGTAAAGGAGACAGGACAAAGTGCAAACACAGACAAGGATGCACCACAGAGAGGTCATCAATTTTATTCCAAATAGACTTGAAGTTTCCTGGGCATTAAACCTTCCTGAAGCTGCAGAGGAGTGGGGTTTCTATCAGACTTTCTGGCAACAAAACTCCCTCTCCCCTGGGTTCATTTCTGCTTGCTGATCCTTGTGGCTTAGGTTCTGGAAAACCTCCTATCTGATCTGCTCTATAGTGTATTAATTTATATAACTATCTCAACGATCCTATTAGGTAAGTATTAGCGTTACGCTTGTTTTACAGATGGGAAAACTGGGCAGAGACAGGTTAAATGATTTTCCCAGGGTGGTATGTCTAGTGAGTAGCAGAGCCAAGAACTGAACCTCAAGAGCAAAGGAATATTCTGCTCTCCCTATGACAAGAACTATACATCTCTGCCGCTTTTCATTCTTAAGTCACTCAGACAGGATCCCCTTGTTTACTTCCTCCTATAAAAACCCTCCTATAAAAAAAAGTCTAAAAAAAAAGAGGAAAAAAAAATAAAGATATTTCCTTTTTTTTTTTAGAAGGTTCCTCTGCATTAATGGACGTTCTTCCTACTGCAATAGGCTAAAAACAACCAACCAACCAACCAATACAACTCCTTAGGCTTTATACTTGGTGCACTTTTTTTCACATGCTTTATAGAAACTTTGCAGACCTCATAACTGACCCACTGGTTCTGAGACCAGCAGCAACAGTAGACCTAATGAATTGGTGATTCCACAGGTGGTGCTCTTTAATCCCTTTTTAACCAGCCGCCACGGGCGATTCTGATTCAAATTAAAGGGAGAGGACCCTGGCTGGAGACGTTTACACCACTGGAAGCGCGAACATGCTTTGCAAACTTCCGCGTGATCCACTGGAGGGCGGGGCTGGCCGCGGCGGCTGCGTAGCCGGGCGGCACTAGGACCGCGGCGGCGCCGGCCTCGCAGGGGCCTTGGTTCCCCCTTCAGGGCGGAGCCCAGCTGTTCCGGGAGCCCCGGCCTGGCCACTGGACCCGCCCCTGGAGGCGGGCCGAGTTGATTAAAAACTCTGGCACCCGGGAGGCCGGCGCGTCTCTTCTCTCGCCCCGGCTGGGGTCTGTGCTGGTCGGTAAGTGTGGGACCGCGCAGCCCGCTGTCCCTCGCTCACCTTCTCGCGTCCCTGGCCGGGCAGGGGGCACCGGGAGCTCAGGTGCCCGCGGGCAGACACAGGGCGCGCGCCCGTCCGCCGGGCGCTTTTGTTCAGAGGCCGTGACGGAGCCGCGCGGGCTGAGGGTGCTGGGGCGGCTCCCGGTGGGGAGGTTCCCCGTCGGCTCGCGCGCCCCGCGGGCCGCCGCCCGGGCCCGGCCGCCCGCCCCGCCCGACCCGCCGACCGGCTCGCGGTGCCCGAGCGGCTGGGGCCAGGCTTGCCTCGCGGGAGCCCGAGGGCGCCGCCTCGCCGTTGGAGGTCGCCGGCAGCCCCCGCGGGGACGCACTTGGTCCAGCTACTACGGGGAGGCTGGATAGGTGGGGAGGTGTAAGAGCAGCTTCTGGTTTCACTTACTTTCTGTCGCTGGGGTGGGGGGGGGGAAAAAAAATCTTTGTTTTGCGCTTCGTCTGTATTGGCCGTTCCCTTCCGCCCCACCCCCATGATTGGGCTCTTCCTCCCGAAACAAACGCCCCACTTGAACTCCAAGTGGCCCGCGAACGCGCCGGTGCCAGGGATGTTTTCGTTCCTCGGCAATAGTTCGCTCCGACCTGGAGGCATTTTTCGGAGCACGGGTGCCCCCCGGGTTTAGCGGGAGGCGTTCTCGAGGGACGCGGCCGCCCTCGGCACAAGCCCCGAGGGTCCCGGGTGCAGCCGCCAGCTTTCGGGGAATTGCTTCAAGTGGAAACAGTTTAGTGGTGATACTTGTCTTCACGGTAAAGGGCACAGGCGATGCTGCAGGAGCTTACAGTGCATTTCAATGGGCCGGGTTGCAGACCTTAATGTTAGCTGTAAGTTCACATCTGTAGTATTACAATGCACGAGAGTTTAGGTTTCGGTTACTGACGTGTTTTTTTGTGTTGTTTTTTTTTTTCCCCCCCTGTACTGTTGGGTTCTTTCACTAATCTAATAAAATTGTTAAGGTAAGGAACTTTTTTTTTTTTTAACTAAATTCGAGGATATATTTTTATTGACTTTACAGAGAGGGAGACATCGATGTGTATGTATCATCCTTTGGTTGCCTCGCATACCCCAACCGGGAATGGAACCCGTAACCTAGGAAGGTGCCTTGACCAGGAATGAACCCAGAACCTCTGGTGTAATGGAGGACGCACCAGCTAACTGAGCCACCCGGCCAAAGGACTTTTGTTTGGGAATGAAAGGACAGTAGTAGACCTGGCGGAAGGGTACATGAATTCTAACTTGAGTAGTGAACGGCAATTTAGGCCAGACCTAGTGTTTTGTGTGTGTGTTGTGTGTGTGTGTGTGTGTGTGTTAAATATATTTTATTGATTTTTTACAGAGAGGAAGGGAGAGGAATAGGGAGTTAGAAACATCGATGGGAGAGAAACATCGATTAGCTGCCTCCTGCACACCCCCTACTGGGGATGTGCCCGCAATCAAGGTACATGCCCTTGACCGGAATCCTACCATGGACCCTTCAGTCCGTAGGCTGACGCTCTATCCACTGAGCCAAACCGGTTTCGGCTGTGAGTGTGTTTTTAAAAAATACATTTTCATTGATTTTTTCGGAGAGGGAGGGACATTCAGAAACATCAGTGATGAGAATCAATGATCGGTTGTCCTGATCCTGTTTCATGGGTCTATGCTCAACCATTGAGCCACAACCTGTGGGGCCTTGACCTAGTGTTTTTCTTTGCACACTTGAAAAATTCAAGAAAATTAGTATGCTTTTCTTGCAACTTTTAAGTAACAGCTTTGCCCAGCAGTGTCATCAAGTGAACAGATTGGCATGTATTTTTATTGTAAATGTAATGTAAGTAAAGGTGATATATAAATTTTATAATAAGTAATTATATAGTAGTTTCTTGATGTCCCAGGATCAAAGAAGTAAACATTGTGGAGGGACACTGACATGTTTGGAGAGAAATGGGAACACATACTATAATGAAAGAGCTACATTTAGAGGTAAGTATGCCACTTTTAGGTAGCCTAATATATCTGCTATGGAACAAAATTATTAATTAAATGAATCTGCATTGGCTAAAAATTAAACTACAGTACACAATGGATTTGATGACAAAGCTTAGAAATAATGTGATTAGCTTAGCATGGACGGTGAGTACCGTAATTCATCTTGGCAAGATAATGGAAGAGATTTTTTTTTCAACATATATTTTTATTGATTTCTGAGAGGAAAAGAGAGAGAGAGGGAGAGGAGAGAGCGAGAGATAGAAACATCAATGATAATACAAGAATCATTGATCCGGCTGCCTCCTGCATACCTCCCACTGGGGATCCAGCCTGCAACCCAGGTATGTGCCTTGACCTCCTGGTTCATAAGTCCATGTCCAGCCTCTTGTTCAAATTTTTCTTTTTTTCTTCATCTTAAAGAAGACCCTTCAACAGTTCATGTAATACTGCTTGGTGGTGATAAAACTAGGTTAGCTTTTCCTTGTTTGTGAAGCTCCTTATCTGACTTGAAATTCTAAATGATAGCTTTGCTGGGTATAGTAATCTTGCTTCTAGGTCCTTGCTGTTCATCTCTGAATAGTTCTTGCCACTCCCCTCTGGCCTGCAAAGTTTTTGTTGAGAAATCAGCTGGCAGTCATATGGGCGCTCAATTGTAGGTAACTAAGCTCCCTTGCTATTTTTTTAAAAAAATGTATTTTTATTGATTTCAAAGAGGAAAGGAGAGGGAGAAAGAGCACATCAATGATGAGAGAGAATCATTGATTGGCTGCCTCCTGCATGCCCCCTCCTGGCGATCAAGCCCGAAACCCAGGTATGTGCCCCTTAACCGGAATCAAACCTGGGACCCTTCATTCCGAAGGCTGATGCTATCCGAAGGCTTCATTCCGAAGGCTGAGCCAATCTGGCCAGGTCTCCTCCTTGCTGTTTTAAGATTCTTTCTTTGTATTAAACCTTTGGCATTTTAATTTTGATGTGCTGCTCTGTTTCTTATTTGGTTGCTTTTATTATTTCTGGCACATGGTGTTGAACACCAGCACAACTTTGGGTGAACCATTCTGTGAGAGACCAACCAATAAAGCCAGAGTGGTCACCTCCTGGGCTTTCATCTTATAAAATGCAAGAGGGATGATTAAGACCACAGTGTTTGCAATCACAGCTTCAGATCTTGGCTCTACTACTTTTACTCTCAGTACAACCTTGGGGAGATATTTAACTGCTTTGTCTCAGTTATCTGATCTGTAAAATGAGGATAACTGTAGTAACTACCTCTTGGATTGCTGTGTCAGGACCTGTTCCAAATGCACTGTGTTATAACACAGCTCCTGACACATGGTAATGGCTTAATAAATTTTAGCTGTTGCCATTTTAGAGGAAATACATTTTATGACCTAAGACAGTATACTAGATATTATACAAAATTCAGGTAACTAATTCCAGCTCTACATGAACTTAATCGGCTTTGTATGGAGTTTTCACTATAGATCCTATTGTAGGTTCTGTTCTTATAAGGAAGTACCAGACACAACTCTTAGTTTTTACCTGTAGGCTTTTTTTGAAATCATGAATGCCTCCATTAAATTCTCCACGAAGGGCAAATTTGCTCCAAAATTTTACTTTTCTATATTTTCTGTATTACTTCCCTGAAGTGCTGAAAGCTCCCACCTCAAGTTATTATGGTCTTGGACACAATAGTAACAAATATTTAGAGATTTGATCTAACCTATTGTTTTAAAAGCCTTTTATAAAGGTGAATTTCAAATCTTTGTCTATCTAGGTTTTTTCTAGACCCCTCATCCCCCACTGGAGGCATACTGTGTGAAAGAGACATAAAAAACATTCAATGTGAGCTAGAGATAATAATTTACCAACCCTGTTTATAGAAATGCAAGTTAAAATTTACTTTGTGCCTGGCCTATGTGGCTCAGTGGTTGTCATGGGTTTGATTTCTGGTCAGGGCACATCTTCAGGGTGCTGGCTTGATCCCCAGTGGCAGGTGTGCAGGAGGCACCCAATAAAGGATTCTCATTGATGTTTCTATCCCTCTCTTCTTCCTCTCTCAGAAATGAATAAAACACATTAAAAAAGTTTTAAAACATTTACTTTGCAATAAGCCTTGTAAAGAAAGAAGTAATTATGTGGACCTTGACGAATTCTAAATGTTTTGTTGGGAGGTAGCTATGCAACTATTTATTCTTAATATCCTAAGAGTGCTTGTAAATTGAAAAGCAAGTGAGACATTTGTTAATAGTTAATAATGATTGCAGAGATTTAATGAGTCACTATGGTTCTCAAATTACAAGACTTTATTTGCAAATAAAGTTTTTTACTTGTGGTTAAAGTTGCAAACTGTTATAAGGAATTATTGTACTCTTATAAAGTTTAAGAGATAGAAACCATCAGTAGATTACTGTGTTTTTTTAAGCCCCAAAAGAAAATTTATTGGGTCACATAATTAAAGGTTATGTAATTTGACCTCCAGGTATGGCTTGATCCTGCATCTCTGAATTGTGCTTGGCTTCAGCATTGACTTCATTCTCAGGTACAATTCCCTTCAATGTGTGGTCCCAGTATCTCTAGGCATTTATCTGTCAATGAGTGTCCAAACCTATAGAAAAATTTTATAAGTTTATTTGAGCCTAACTGAGGACATGCATGGAAGCAAGACCTCAACAGACTAAGAAAATGCTCTGGAGAATGTTAATTATGCATTTGTTTTTATGCATTTGTAATCAACAAAGGAAAAGGGATTTACATGAAATTAATTGGCTGTTGATTACAGAGGCTGGAGAAAGCAATGGGGTGGAAATCACTGGATAAAAAGTAAAATGGAGAGACAGGATATTAACATTTTACAATAAATAGGCATGGTATACTGGCAATAAGATCTTGTGCTCCCTTCAGGTTGTACCTCAGGTAGGGGACTGGCAAAATTACTCTGGCATTTCAAAGGTGTGTTGCCCTAGGTGTACAAGAACAATGGACAGGGGCTTGCTTAAGGGAAAGGTACACCTTTTACTGAGTAAGTCTTAGGCCTGGGGTAACTACCCACCATGGCCTGCCCAGTTAGAAATTTTTTTCGTTTTTAAATTTAACTTTATTGTTGAAAGTACTCTGTCCTCTTTCTCCCCCCATGGACCCCTTTCCCTTCCACTCCCCCCCCCCCCCCCCCCCCCCCCGCCCCAAACTATTGTCTGTCCATGGGCTATCCATATAGTGGTTAGGAATTTATGCTGATCACCCTGTGAGGTTATGTTGGTCACTGAGCTTGTTAGGTTTAACTACCTGCTTTTGTTCACATACCCAACAGTTTCAACTTGCACTGATCATGCCCGTTGTCTGCTTGCTCCACCAAAAATTCAAATTCCATTGGCTCTCATTGGGTCATGTGTATGTATTGCTAGTAACAGGAAAATGCTGTGTATGTATTTTTGTTTTTGTAAAGTAGCTTAGAGGTAATTCATATACCACATTCATATTATTCAATTAACCCATTTACAGTGTACAGGTTTTAAGTATATTCACATATGAGTATCATACAGATGAAATCATGTGGTCTTTTGTTCTCTGATCTAGAACAGTATTTTCAAGGTTTATCCCATGTTGACACATATGTACATTCCTTTTATTGCTAAATAATGCTATATTGTGTAGATAATGCCAAATTTTGTTCTTATCCTTTCATGTTAATAGACATTGTGTTGTTTCTACATTTTGGCTACTATGAGTAATGCTGCTGTGAGTATTAAAGTACAAGTGTTAGTATAGACCAGCAGTTCTCAACCCCTTTGGGGGTCAAACGAGACCCTTTCACAGGGGTCGCCTAAGACATCCTGCATATCAGATATTTACATTACGATTCATAACAGTAGCAAAATTACAGTTATGAAGTAGCAACGAAAATAATTTTATGGTTAGGGGTCACCAGAACGTGAACTGTATTAAAGGGGCGCGGCATTAAGAAGGTTGAGAACCACTGGTATAGACATTTTTGGGCCTTGGGTATGTATACCTAGGAGTGAAATTGCTCTGTCACATGGTAACATTTGAAAGTTTTCATTTTCAAATAAATAAAATTTATATATGTGGAGAGCAGCTACAGCGTTTGTACAGGATCAAGCCTTGGACTAACGAGAGGGCAAGGTCTCTTGTGGGAAAGCCACATACAAGTCCCAGCTTGGAGGGCAAAGCCCTCCCAGCACAATTATAACCAAAGGCTATGGTTGTATGTAAGGTTGACCTTATAGTCCGACCTTGTAGTCCGACCTAGGTAGCTGAGGGCTGTGGGCTGTGGGAGGTATAGCAAGTGCTGCCAAAACAAAGCTTGATAAAGAGTTCAGAGAATTGCAGTAATAGGAAAGAAGCAGATTTGAAACTGGAAAGAACATTGTAAATACCTTGACCACTGCCTTGTTTTGGTTTGTGTGATCTGACTATAAAATAATTTGGCTTACAGGCGGGGGTGGGGGGTGGGGGATGGGGGGTCAGGGGGGTGGTAACTGTGTCCTTATCCAGGCACAGTGATCCACTTGGCTCCAACTATATTCTCTTGTTTTCTTTAATCCTTCACTACCCCTCCTCAGGTTCACCATTGGCCATGCTGGATGAGGTTTGATATAAACGTTTTTTAGTTTTTATTATTAAATCTTCCCCTGAGGATAATTTTTCCATTTGACCTTTTGAGAAACTGCCAGACTGTTATTCAAAGGAGGTGAGCCACTTATATTCTCAGTATCAAAGCATGAGTTCCATCCAGTTTGCCCACATCCATATCAACACTTGTGTTTTTAATTATAGCCATCATAGTGAGCAAGAAGTGGTACCCTATTGTGGGTTTTTATTGTATTTCCCTGATGATTAATGACAATCATCTTATTAGCTATTTGTGTATCTTGTTTTGGAGAAAGGGGCTATCCAAAACCTTTATAGACTTTATGTTCTTTAAAATATGTTTTTATTGATTTCAGAGGGAAAGGAGAGGGAGAAATAGAAACATCAATGATGAGAATCATTTATTGGCTGCCTCCTGCATGCCCCTACTGAGGATCGAGCCCAAAACCTGGGCATATGCCCTGACCTTGAATCAAACTGTGACCTTATTTTATGGGTCCACGGATATGACCTCCTGGTTCATGGTTTGAAGAGCCACACCTGTGAGACAAAACTTTTATGGACTTAAAATTTGAGTTGTCATTGTGTTGTTGAATTGTAAGAATTTGTGTATTCTGAATTCTAGTTTCTTACTGGTGACCATAAATGTGAAGGTTGTTTTTTTTTAATATTTTATTGATTTTTTTACAGAGAGGAAGAGAGGGATAGAGAGTTAGAAACATCAATGAGAGAGAAACATCAATCAGCTGCCTCCTGCACACCCCCCTACTGGGGATGTGCCCGCAACCAAGGTACATGCCCTTGACCGGAATCGAACCCGGGACCTTTCAGTCCGAGGTTGACGCTCTATCCACTGAGTCAAACCGGTTTTGGCAAATGTGAAGTTTTTATTTGGTTTCTATTCCATTGATTAATATCTCTTCTATGTCAGAACCACATGGTCTTATTTACTGTAGTTTTGTATTATTAAAATTTAGCCCAAAAATTTGAAGATCTGATTGGCTTTATTGAACGATCCCCTCTAGTAAATACAGAGGTACTGCAGGAAGTAGTAGAAAATAAAGTATTACATGTCAACATAATTGAAAAATTAAATAAAAATAAGTGGAAATGGAAGGGTTTTATAAGAAACTGGTTGGGGCAAGAAAAAAAAAATTCCTTATTGACAGTAATACATAAGTCCCCCTCTTTACTCCAGTGATCCCCTCTCCCCTCTCTCCCCCCTAGTTGGGGCAAGAAAATTAATTAAAGAAGGAAGGATTGTTTCAGACAAGGTCACCTGACTTTGATATTTTCAGATAGATTATCTCACTAATTTGTGATTACTTCCCCCTGGGCCTGAAACTGCAATTAAGACTTGATTTGCTGTCTTGGGGGCAAGTGGCTTAACATTTAGCCTTTTGATTCTTTTTGACAATACTAATCAGACAGCAAAGATATAATATAGACCCAACAGGAAAGAAAAAATATGCACAGGCAAATTCCATAGAGGTGTAAGGTGTCTGCTTCCATCTTTTTGCCGCATGAGAATTGCATGGGCATACTTTTCCTGCAGCTGCAAACTGCAGGGGCACATGGACTCAAGAAGAAAACTCTTCAGGATTCCAAAGAACATTTGTTTATGTAGGTTACAACAATATTCACTACATTAGAAACGAAAACGGAGGAAATTTAAAAAATGTTTAAAAGTACAATAAAACTTTACATGTTTATTATATAAATATTTTCCAAAGATAATAGAGAAAAGAGTAGCATTGTTTTGTATTTTTGCAAATCTCTTTAATGCCACATGTAGTTTTGGTTTAAAGTAATTGAAAGGTGTTTACTGAGTGATAGAAAAATCATCTCAGGTAGGTGACTGCTTCATTATGGTCCTAAAGATTCACTGCCACACTATTCTTACCAGCTTTCACCTTTTTTTTCCTACATGACCATGTCATTGGACAAAGTATGTTGTGGCTAGTGTGACTTAGAGCATGTGATCAGTCAGTTTCACAGAGTGATTGCCATCCCTTCTCACCCAGCAAAACTTGCATAGTTCCCCTGTTTGTTAGGGAAGGAAGACAATAGACCCGGGAGAGAGTCTCAACCATTAATCTAATTTACCCAAGGTTGTTGCCACCATCCTCAACATAACTGCTGGCCAATGGGAGATCTTAATCCAAGGACACTTAGAAACTTTCAGCAGATGCTGACTTTGGGAGTGAATGTCCTTGGGGTTTGTGTCTTTGGGAGAATCCCTGAATACCTTATCCTATTAGTCATGATTTTCTGTGGTTCCTGATTAAGGGACAGCAGAACACCCTTGTATGTATTAACTAGGCAATAATTATGGCTCTGAATTTAACTGATTGCTGGATCTGTCATCCCTTACTTGATCCTGCTGACAAGAAAGTATATTCTGTCCAATAGGTCTCTTCTGGTACTTGAGGTCCTCTTGCATCATTAATCTCAATGTTCAGTTTTATGAAGTCTGGCTATTTACCCATCCCCATAAAATAACTGTATTGTGGTTCTTGCTACCCTCTCAACAGAACCTGGACAACTGGAATGTGATTTATAATGAGGGGTTAACTAACAGGGAATAACGGTTCTATCAGATTTCTCTTCAGTGGCATTTCAGCCTGTTATATGGGACATGGTCACTTTTATGGAAATAATCTTTCTATGTCAGGAGGCACAAAATTAGCTCATTTTAGTAAGTGATACTTAATATTCCTAATACAGTTTGTACCCGAACAGAATACTGCATCCTTATATAGCTTATACTTGGCTGCTAAACATGAATCCTTTACTTGCAGTTGTCAGATTTTTAGATGTTTGAGACCATAATGGATCTTTTTTTTTTTTTTTTTTGTACTAGGCAGAACTCCAAGGAAGGTTAACTGACTCCATGTGTATTCTCTTATCTTTAATTCCCACTTTAGGAAATAACACAACAAGAAAATTGACCCTTGAACAACATGGGTTTAAATGGTGAAGATCCATTTATACAAGGATTTACTTTTCAACAAATACAGTAGTATAACTTTGTAAGAATACAATATATCATACATGTGACATTCAAAGTGTGTTGTTATTAGTAAGGCATTTCAGTCAACAGTAGACTAGTTAAAGTTGTGGAGTAAAAAGTTACACTTGGATTTTCAGTTGTACGGGTGGAGGGTGGGGAAGGAGCCAGTGCTGCAAACCCCTGTGTTGTTTTCATGGGTTACCTAAAGTGGAAACTTTCTTGCAGAATGGTAGTTGCATTGCTCTGCTAGCCAGTCATGGATATAATGATTTGGATACCTGGATTACTTAATCAGGAAAAAGAGGAGTTTACTTTCCACTCCTGTTTTTCATGTGGCTCTTACTGGTGAACCTGGGCATGGTATATGGGACATATTTAGCTAGCAGGGAGTCTGGTTGTGGGCTGACCCAAGAAAGGCCTGGTCTTCCTGTTCAGAGTCGAAGTCTAGTCACTCAGCCTGGTGTTGCCTAGGAGAAAGTACGAAATTAGAGTATTTGATTGAGTGGCCTGAGAGTCTGAAGAGAGTAGATGGATACATGCAAGATGGGAGACTAGAGGTAGGCAAACGGCTTCACCATGGTGCTCTGATGACCTTTGCCTTCCCATGGGCTGCGTGGTTCAACTCTGTCTGACCCACACGTTGGCAGGGGACCCTGCAAGTCCTCCCAGAACAAATGTTGATACGCAGCCCTGTGAGAAGTAGCCACAGTGTTGTTTCTTGTGCCTACTTTGAGTTGAGCACAGGATTTTACCACCCTTACCCTGGGGCGTGTAGTTGCAATGCTATACAATGGCTACAGATGGCTCCTGCAGAGCCTGTGTTCTCATGAGCCCCTCAGTATGACCTTCTAGGACTGGAACACTGCTACTGGTTTTCCTGTTTGAGTAAGTAGTAAATGTCATGTGAATCCCTTTGGTCTTTCTCCTTTCTATGTGGCAGTATGGAGAACCACCAGCTTTACAGCGGTGATTGTAGGACTTCTTGCCCTGCTGAGCATGGTGATACTGCTTAGGGAAGACTGCTTAACTTCATTTATTGTGACAATTAAATGTGATCATGTATTTAGAGCATTCAGGAAAATTCTTTGCATATAGTAAATTCTCAAATGTTAGCTATTAGTATTAATGAAGTTGTTTTATAAATAATAGTGTTGTATTATAAATATTGTAAAATTTAGAATACTGTAGTCTTTAGTCTTCAAAGCCTATTTCAAGGACTGGTAACCTAACTTCTCTGATGATTGAGGATACAAAAACCCAGAGCTACAACAGGTTCAGTAAATCACAATACTTTTGGAATTCCTGAAAAGTGGCTCTTACACTTAGAATGTTGGTGTTTGTGGTTTTAGTAAACTTTTTTTATTAGAGGTTTTCCCAATGCAAATCAGTTTTTCAATGAAATGCTGGTTTTCCTTAATTTAAGCATATCAGTAGGCACTCTCCAAATAAACTTTGGCTTGTGGAAGTGTTAGACATAATGGAAAATTTCAATTAAAAATGCCCAAACAGTCCAGCCTGCATGACTCAGTAGTGGTTGAGCATTGACCTATAAATCAGGAGGTCACGTTATGATTCTTGGTCAGGGCGTATTTGCTGGGGTTGCTGGCTGGTCCCCCAATGTGGGGTGTGCAGGAGCCAATCAGTGATTCTCCTTCATAATTGATGTTTCTATCTTTCCCTCTTTCTCTTTGAAATAGATAAAAAAAAATTTTTTAAATGCCAAAACAGATTTTCTGTGGCTTTTCAGTTGAGAAGTCTTATGTCATGTGTATATGTGTGTGTGTATACATATGTTTTTTAAAGAAGGTATTGAAATACACATGAAATCACGATTGGCATAGACACATCTATAAATTAAAATAAGGACTTATCTTAAATTTGGTTTTGAGTCACTACAGATGTTTATTCATTCAATAAATATTCATTGAAGCTTGCTAGATAGTGTATAAATATCCATCTTTGTGTTACCCCAATTCAGTCTCTCTCTTTTTTTTAAAATACACTTTTTTTATTTTTTACAGAGAGGAAGGGAGAGGGATAGAGAGCCAGAAACATCGATGAGAGAAACATCGATCAGCTGCCTCCCGCACATCTCCCACTGGGGATGTGCTCACAACCAATGTACATGCTCCTGACCAGAATCGAACCTGGGACCCTTAACCTTTTGCACTCGAATGTCGAGACTCGACACGGTTAGCATTAGAAAAAAGGAATCAAGAAAAAAGCAAGCGAGTGCAAAGGGTTAAGTCCACAGGCCAACGCTCTATCCACGGATATAAAGTATTTTAAAGTGAAAAAATGTATTTCACATACATTTTTTGTTGTTGTTAATCCTCGCCCGAGGATATTTTTCCTTTTTTTTTTTTTTTAAGGAGAGTGGAAGAGAGAGGGAAAGACTGAGAGAAAGAAACATTGATGTGAGAGAAACATATCAATTGGTTGCCTCCTGCACAATCCCCAACCAGGGTCCTGTCCCAGGGCCAGGGAGGAGCCTGCAACCAAGATACTTAACCTTGACTGGAATCAAGCCTGGAACTTTTGTGGTCTGCAGTCCCTGACACTTGATCCACTGAGCCAAATCTAGGGCATAAGTCTCTTATTTATTTATTCAAATTCTTTCTTTAAAGTATTACATGAATCTTTTTCCCCCATTGACCTCTCCCAGCCGCTCCCACCCCCAGCACATGCCCTCACCCCCTACTCTCTATGTCAGTGATGGGCAACCTTTTGAGCTTGGTGTGTCAGACTTCGCCAAAAAACTGAGCGTAACTCGGGTAGTGTGTCACTTTGAGGAAAAAACTAACTCCAAGACTCTAGTCGCAAATGTTTCATCCTCAGGAGCAGCAAATGTTTCATCCTCAGCATGCGGCCGCGTGTCATCAGAAATGGCTATGCGTGTCAGTGCTGACACGCGTGTCAGGTTCGCCATCACTGGTCTATGTCCATTGGTTATGCTCATATACATGCCTACAAGCCCTTTGGTTGATCTCTTACCCCCTTAACCCCCCGCCCCCCCTCAACCTTCCCTCAAAGGTTGGACAGTATGTTCGATGCTTTTATTCATTACACAAATGAATGAGATAATGTGATACTTATTTTGCTCTGACTGGCTTATTTCACTTAGCATAATGCTCTCTATTTCCATCCATGCTGTTGCAAATGGTAAGAATTCCTTCTTTTTACAGCAGTGTAATATTTCGTTGTGTAGATGTACCACAGTTTTCTAATCCACACATCTGCTGATGGGCACTCAGGTTGTTTCCAAATCTTAGCTATGATAAATTGTGCTGCTGTGAACATAGGGGTGCATACTAGGTGTATTGGTTAATGTGGATTTTGTAATAAAAGAAAACATGATAATTTCAAGAGAAACATCAAAAGTGCTTTATTTAAAGTAATGTCCATTGCTCGCTACACATTTCCCCCATCTTTCAGATAATTTATGGATAGCATCCCAAAAAACTTTTCTTGTTTTGCTGCAAACCATTCAGAGACCAAATTTTCCACTTCTTTGTACGTTTTGAAGTGCTGCTCAGAAAGTGCGTGTGCCATCAATTGTAACAAGCAGTAATCGGAAGGAGCAAGGTCTGCTGAATACAGAAGGTGTGTTAATACTGCCCAGGCAAGATCTTTTAATGTGTCTTTAACTGGTTTTGAAGTGTGATGGTGCATCATCATGAAGCAAAATTACTTTGCTGTGTCTTCTGGCACATTCTGGTCACGATCAAAGCATGGTTTAAATTGATTATTGTTGGTAGCGATTAGTATTAACGGTTTCACATGGTTTTAGAAGCTCATAATATACCACACCTTCCTGATGCCACCAAATGCAACACAGAGCATTGTCTTCTTTCCAAAGTGATTTGGTCTTGCAGTTGATGTTGATGGTTAACCTGGATCAACCCATGATTTTGTGCGTTTGGGATTCTCAAGATAAATCCACTTTTTTTTTTTTTTTTAAAATGCTACTGAAGTAATTTCTATGGAAACTACTGACTCATAGTCTTTCTTTTCTTTTCTTTTTTTTTAAATATTTTTTTAAATATATTTTATTGATTTCTTACAGAGAGGAAGAGAGAGGGATAGAGAGTTAGAAACATCGAGGAGAGAGAAACATCGATCAGCTGCCTCTTGCACACTCCCCACCGGGGATGTGCCCACAACCAAGGTACATGCCCTTAACCGGAATCGAACCTGGGACCCTTGAGTCCGCAGGCCGATGCTCTATCCACTGAGCCAAACCGGTTTTGGCGATAAATCCACTTTTCATCGCCAGTCACAATTTGATGCAAAAAAGACTTTCTTTTTGTGCTGTTGAAGCGACATTTTACTGATGAATTTTCGGTTTTCCATTTGTTTTTCATTCAGTTGATGTGGTACACACTTTCCTTTATTATTTTTAAAAATATATTTTTATTGATTTCAGAGAGGAAAGGAGAGGGAGAGAGACAAACATTAATGATGAGAATGATGAGAGAGAATCATTGATTGGCTGCCTCCTGTACATCCCACACTGGGAATCGAGCCCACAACCCAGGCATGTGCCCTTGACTGTAATCGAACCTAGGACCCTTACCAGCTATGGCCCATTCTCCTTTCTTTAAAATCTTTCCCATTGCTTGTAGGTGATTGGAAATTGTTGGCTGAGCAACTTTTAATCTTTCTGCAAGTTGTTTTGAGTTGGACATGCATCTTCATCCAATAATGCTTATAATTGGTCTTCAAACTTTTTTCGTTGATCTCGACATTCTTTTACATTGAAATCATCACCTTTAAAGGTTTAAACCAGCATTCACAAGTATCTTGAGATGGAGCATATATTCACCATAAGCTTCCCATATAATTTTTTCTTCAAAATAAAGTAATGAATTAAAACTCACCGCAAATGCTTTTTTTGTCACGAAATTGGACATTTTTAAGCATAAAGTATCTAAGATGCTAATACCTTCAGAAAATTGGACATAATGAAGTTTTGAAGTTTGTTGCCAATACAACAAAATAGCATACATATCAGTTCTATTGAAAAATCCACATTAGTAATGGGTACACCTAGTATATCCTGTTTTCTTGGGAATATATTCCGAGAAGTAGGATTATTGGAGCAAATGGGACATCTGCATGTATTAGATTTTAGTAGATTTAGGTCTTCATTTATAGCAGCTATTCACTTTTTTCCCTGCTTCACAAATTAATTTGTATTTTGGAGTTCCCACTTTGGTATTCACAACTTCTAAAGACAATATGTATATATGTTTGTGCGTGTGTGTGTGTGTGTGTGTGTGTGTGTGTGTGTGTGCCCGCGCACGCATGTATGTATATCTTTATGGGTTTTAGGAAGGGAGAGGGAGAGAGAAACATCAATGATGAAAGAGAATCATTGTTTGGCTGTTTCCTGCAGGGGATTGAGGCCCCAACCCAGGCATGTTCCCTGACTGGGAATTGAACTGTGACCTCCTAGTTTATATATTTGATGCTCAGTCTCTAAACCACACCAGCTAGATTCACAACTTCGAGTTTGGCTTTTAGTGACTAGCTTTATTGCCAGTTTTCTCATAGGAAGTAACAGTAATAATATACAAGTTTGAAATCCTGAAACTGTCAGACCTAAAGATAGACTTTGTCTATTTCAAGCATGTGGGATTTTAAAAATATATATATATGTATTTTACTGATTTTTTTACAGAGAGGAAGGGAGAGTGATAGAGAGCCAGAAACATCTATGAGAGAGAAACATTGACCTGCTGCCTCCTGCACACTCCCCCCCCACCCCCCGGATGTGCCCGTAACCATTGTACAAACCCTTGACCGGAATCAAACCTGGGACCCTTCAGTCCGCAGACCGACGCTCTATCCACTGAACAAAACTGGCTTCGGCCAGGATTTTTTAAAGTGAAAAATTTAAAGACCTTTTTATGACACAAAGGATATAACCATGAATTCTCAGAATAGGAATATGTGAATTATGCCTCTGAATTTGCAAGAAACACTTGCCTCCCAGGGAGGGATGCCACATCTAATCAGCATTAACATACTAATATTACCTATTCTGTTAATTTTAAACCTTACCGTCAGAAAGTTGGGGTTAGTAGTGCCAAACTTTTTAATATTTTAAAAAATTTTTGCAATAAACATGAATATTTCAAGAAAAACAATTTTAAGTATAATGTTACATGCAATAAATATTAATATTTCAAGAAAAACAATTATAATAATATTACATCACAAATAGAGCCAAATTTGTACAAACAGTATCTAGGATTATCATTTAGGGTTCACTAATTTACCTATAGCTAAGTCAAAGCAAGGATGTTCCCAGGAGAATTCCCTGCAACCGAATATAAGATTCCAGTGTTTTGATGTTTTGGTGGCACCTGTTTCCATTTCTGGGTTGCTGGCTGACCCTTTTACCAGTTGACAAGAGTTCTTGAACTATTGGATCTAGCCCACAGTAACTACTAGAGAGGATAGAGCCTTAAACCTACATGCCACCAATAGGTCACTGACTTACAATTCACTGTATTGTTTTATTTTTACCGTTGTGTTTTTTTTTAATAAGAACATTTATTTATAAAATCACAGGTAGAAAAAGTAATTCCTAGAATAAATGGGATTAGGAAATAAGTTATAGAGGCAAAGGAAGGTCACTTGGAGCTTGGGAATGGGGAAGTTAATGGTACCACAGGTAGTGGCGTGAGGGGAGTGGAGAGAAGAAAAGGGAAAGGTGAATTTAGGAGTGTATAATGTGTTTAAAAGTATTTTTCTTGATTTTTTTTTCTGCCAATTTGTTGAAAGGGGGGAATGGAAGTCTTAGACTCTGAATTACTACTCCCTTGTTTATATTTTTTGCTTCTTATATTTTAATGCTGTTAGGTGCATATTTGTTTATAATTGCGATATTTTCTGGGTGGCTTGACCCTTGTATGGTTATAAAATGTCTCTTAATCTCTAATAACATTTTTTTATTACCATTTTATCTGATAATTAAGTCATTCTCCCCATTTACTTTCAACCTACTTGTATCTTTGGATCTAAAGTCTGTCTATTGGAGACAGCATATTGTTGAGCTTTTTATTTTTAAACTAGAGGCCCGGTGCATGGAAATTCATGCACTGGAGGGGGCAGTCCGGGAGCCCTCAGTGGTGGGAGGCGACCCGGCAATCAGGGGAAAGCTATACCCCATCAAACCTCTGGTGCTGCCACTGCTGGCAGCACGAGCCTCAGCCAGCCCTGGTTACCTGAGCCTTGGGCGGCCCTGGGTGGCTGGGCAGCTGCCATCTGGGGCTTGCCTGCATCTCGGGCCGGCCCTGGGGGCTGAGGGGACTGAGGGACTCCAGAGGCAGACGTGGGGAGCAGCTGGGCCCGCCTGGGGGCTGAGGGGGCTGGGCACCACCATCTTTGAGGGCTTCGCCATCTTTGAGGGCATGATGGTCAATTAGCATAGTCCCTCCTTATTGGCTGTGGGAACCGCCATCTTTGAGGGTGGGCAGTCAATTAGCATATTCCTTCCTATTGGCTGTGGGCGCTGCCATTTTTGTGATGGCGTGAGGGTCAATTAGCATGTTCCCCCCTTTATTACATGGGATTTTTAAATGGAGAGAGATAGGAACATTAAAGATGAGAATCATTGATTGGCTGCCTTCTGCACACCCCCCTACTGGGATTTGAGCCTGCAACCCCAACATGTGCCCTTGCCTGGATTCGAACTCGGGACCCTTCAGTCCTCAGGTCAACACACTATCCACTGAGCAAAACCAGCTAGGGATAAAATTATTTCCAATGTAAATAAAATTTTAATATAATGAGGTAGAATTACTGGGCAATGTTGAGTTGTTTTTTGTTTTTTTTAAGCATTTTTATTGCTATCATGAAGGGAGAGGAAGAAAGAGATAGAAACATCAATGATTAAAGCCATTGACTGGCTGCCTCCTGCACACCTCTTACTGGGGATCCAACCCACAACCTGGGCATGTTCCCTTAACTGGAATTGAACCTGGGACATTGTGTCCACAGGCCAACGCTGTACCCATTGAGCCAAACCGGTTAGGGCCAATGTTGAGTTTGATCTTTATGTTCATGAAGTAAAATTAGTCTGCTGGCTTAAGTGATTTCATTTTTGTTTTCTCAGAAAACTTGGGCTGCTCCTGTGTAGAGGAGATTCATATGTTCAGTCTAGCTGGAGTTTTTCAGGTGAGTGCCACTGTTGTAACAGCTGAGGGTTTGATAAAGGATGCAGGCAAGGTGGAGATTTTCTGGCAAAATGATTTCTTTTTTCCAAGAGAAATTAAAACAATAGACTGGAAATCTATCTCTGATGAAGTCTATTTTTTGCATTTCCATGTAAACGGTATAAGAGTAAGTACATTGTATTCAAAAGTACAGACTGCAATAAAAAAAGTCAGAAAACAGAACTTCCCTCTAATTTCAGGGATCCTTTTGCAGGCCTTAAGTGTCTTCTGTCTCCTCAAGGAGAGAGAAGGGGTAAAATATGCCAAATTATTCATAAGGGTCATTTCTCTTCATACCCATATGATCTGTATTAGTCTGCTCTAACAAAATAACCACAACCTGGATGGCTCAGTTCTAGAGCCTTGATGCATAAAATCAGGTGTTTGGTTTCTCCTGAGGTTTCTCTCCTTGGCTTGTGGATAGTCACCTTCCCTATGTGACCTCATGTCAACTTTCCTTTATCTGCATACACTTAGTGTTTTCTCTTATAAGGACACTGGCCCTGTTGGGTTAGGGACTTACCCTAACAATCTCACTTAACATTAAAGACTATCCTAAACGCCCTATCTCCAACTGCAATCACAATGGGGTTTAGGCCTTCAGTCATGTATCTAGGGGTACACGCAATTCAATTCATTACAGACTACCCCCAAATTCAGAGATGGGAGAATTTATTAGGTATCAATAACTTTTAGAAGTGTTGCTTTTAATTTTGAATTAAACTTCTACCTGGTCGATCAGTTATCTTATTAAGGACCTTATCTAGGAGAACACATGTAAGGAATACATAGATTTTTCTCCTTATATTTTGTTCAGACCATGAATCTTATTTTTCTTGAGTTTAGTGAATAAACTATAACCTATTCTGTCATCTGATCTTGTTCCAATTCACATCTATACATATAAAAGTTTGTCTTTGTTATTATCTTTTTTTTTGCATTTCCATGTAAATTTTAGAATCAGCTTATAAATTTCCACCAAAATCTGAGGATTTTACTTGGATTGCATTGAATCCTATTAATAAAAGCTTATGTGGTTGAGATGCCCTCACGCCAAAATGAGCCATCACCAGGAGGCTGTGTGCACAGTGGGGTGTGCTTGGGTGGGTGGGGCTGGTTGTGTACAGGTGGGCAGGGGCTTGATACTGAGTGTGTGGTGTAGAGGTGGTTCCCACTTCTCTACATTGTAGGCTCTGGCCTACCTCTTTGGTGCAATCCATTGAAGAGCCCCAGATGGGTGGCCGATTGATCACGGGGCTCCTGCACTGTGGGAGGGCCCAGGCCAGGCTGGGAGGCCCCTCCCCCCCCTCCCCGTGCATTAATTTCATGCACCAGGCCTCTAGTTTATAGGTAAATTATGAGATAATTAATCTCCCTAGTTGTCTTCAAATGTTTGAATATGGCTTATCCTTACACTTAATACTTTGTTATTTTTGTCAGATCTGCATAAAATATATTTTTTAGTGTGCCTGGGAATTGTAGTAATTAGTTTGTACACTGTGATATGAAAAAGGTTAAAATCACTGGTCTAGAGGTTAAAATCAAGTTCTTTGCATCTATTGAAGTGATCCATTTTTTAAAAAATTATTGTAATTACTTTGGTTAATATTTAAATGGCAAATCTTGTGTTCCTAAAACCCGATTTAATCATAATGTGTTATTCTTTCACATGTTACCCCATATGGTTAGCTAACATTTTTTAAAAAAAATATGTTTTATTGATTTTTTTACAGAGAGGAAGGGAGAGGGATAGAGAGCTAGAAACATCGATGAGAGAGAAACATCGACCAGCTGCCTCCTGCACACCCCCCACCGGGGATGTGCCTGCAACCAATGCACATGCCCTTGACCGGAATCGAACCTGGGACCCAAGAGTCCGCAGACCGACGCTCTATCCACTGAGCCAAACCGGTTTCGGCGGTTAGCTAACATTTTGCTTAGGATTTTTACAGTTGTCTTTTTGATGGAGATTGGCTTGTTAATTTTCCTTTTCAGCTTTTGGTATGCCAGACTTATTAAATGAGCTGTAAAATAGAGTCCCCTTTTTTTCCTTTTTTAAAAGAGGTTATATTGGATTAATGATTCTATAAATTATTGTTAGAATGCTCCAATAAAGACAAATGTTAAAAGAGATGATATTATGTCAGCTGGTGAGGTGTGTTTTTAAAGGAATGTCTTCTTTTCACCTAAATTTTGTATGTATTGGAATATAGTTACTTACAGTAAATATTTATAATTTTAATGTCGCATGATTTAGTGATATCCTTCTTCCCTGGTATAGTGTTGTGTCTTTTTCATGGTCAGTGTTGTCAGAGAGCTGAAGCTTAATTTATTTAGTTTTTTTTTAGAGAATCAGCTTGAGTTTGAATCTCTGTATTTTTGTTAATTTTTTGTTTATTTTACTGTCTTTATTTCATTTCTGTGGTTCAATTTATTCTCGGTTCTTTTGATGTTTGGATTATTTCTCAGTTTCTTTGTTTTAGTCTGTTTAATGCTATAAATTATCTTCTGGTCTTTTTTTCTTTTCCTAAAATTTTTTATTTTTGAAAGTATTACTTAGGTCCTCCTTTTGCCTCTATTAACTTCTTCAACCCCTCGCATTCCCTCCTCCACCAGTCTTCAGGTCTTATTAGTGAACATTGGGATGATAGGAGACTGTTAAGAACTAAATTGTGTTTCCAAACCCCCAGCCCTCACATCCAATGTGATTGTATTTGTAGTTGGGCCTTTTAGGGATGTAATAAAATTTAAATGAGGTCACAGGGTAGGTCCTTAATCCAAAAGGACTGGTGTCATTGTAAGTAGAATAAGAGACACCAGATTCATTCTCTGTCTCTCTTTTCCCTCAAGTGTATCAAGCATTCTTTATTTCTCAATTGTTTTGCAATTTATAGTTACCTTTGGTCCATAATTTCTAGGTTAATTCCACTTAATTAATCTGAATCATTTTTAATCCTTTGAAATTTGAGATTTATTTGTGGCCTAGCCATATGATTAATTTTGGTAAAAATTCTTGTGCACTGGGAAAGAATGTATATTCTTAAGTTGTTGGTTATAAATATGTTTAAGTCAAGGTTGTTTAATTTTATTTTACCTGTCTTTCTCCTATCATATAGCTTGGTTACGATCGCGCCTCTTACCTTCAATTTGTAATGCAATAAAGGAAAGTGCAATAAATTTACAGGGTACACCTGTATTTAGTCAATAGAGGACTGTTTAAATGGTGGTGCAGCCATAAAGTAGAATGTTATCCAAACAATGAGGTAGATAGGTTAGTGAAATGATAAGATATCCTTGGTATGGTAATGAAAATCAGGCAAAATGCAAAGTTTGGTAGGATTCCATTTGTTTTTAAAAAAGGAGGCTTCATTTATATATTAGTGTTTTATTTTTTAATAGGTTTTTATTGATTTTTAGCGGGGGGGGGGGGAATGAGAGGCAGGAGAGAAGGGAGAAAAGAAAGGGGGGAAGAGAGAAACACAAAGTGGTTGCCTCTCATCTGTACCCCTCATTAAATAAGCTGTGAAGTATTCCTAGGCATCAAACCTGCAACTTGATTCTATATGCTATGACCAGGAATTGAAACGGTAACAAGAACCTTTCAGTGCATGGGCGAACTCTCAAACCAACTCAGCCACACCAGCAAGGGCTATGTGTTAGTGTGTGTGTGTGTGTGTGTGTGTGTGTGTGTATGTATCAAAATTTTCTGAAAGAGAAGGTGTAACAGCTGATACTCACTTATGGTGTATAGAAAGTAGTGATAGGTAGTAACATTTTCTGTCTTTTTAAAATAGTGAATGTGGATTACTTAGAATAAAGAGATACTTGAAACACCACTTAAATGTAACCAAGTGTTAACTGTAGTGTGTAGGATGAATTATACTACACACTACAGTTAAATATCCTAGAAATATTGACATTTGCCATGTTGTTGCATCCTCCTTTGCTATTTCTCTTGTGGAAATTAAAATGAGGATTTGTCTAATCTGAATGTTCAGGAAATATGATAGATATAGTCAGAATTGGTATTCAGGTAAAGTAATTTTAAAAGAAGTTCTGTCCAGGCAAACAGCTTAATAATAAAAGGCCTTTATTTTTTACAGATTCCTCACATCAAAAACCTGGTTTTTAATATACTTCTACTACTTCTAATCAATCAACAATGGATTGGAATGCAAAACCGAAAAGTGTCACCTTACCACCAATGTATCCTAAAAAACAGCCATCATTTTTGGATCCAAGTATAATAAGTACACCATTTCAAGTACCTTTAAACCCTCCTGGAAGTAACCACCCTGCATGCATGTTTCTGAGTAACTCAAATCCAGTTCCACAGTCAGCCCTCAACATCAGAAATACAGCTCCTCAACAAATCTCTGCTTCTGATATGCATAGTAGGACAATTTTTGCCTCACAAGCTTCAGTGGAAAGAAAAACATATGCAAATGTAAAAGGATCCAATCAACTAAATAACAGTTTGCAAATATCTCCAGGAGTTGCACAAAATGTGTGGGCAAACTCACCAGTGAGTAATTCTATGTTTTCTCATACGGGGACAGCTGTTTCTCAACCAACTAGTTTTAGAACTAATCCACCAAATGTAAATGCACTACAGAATCAATTTGTATCATCAGAAATCTATTCTAGGCGAGGACAGATGGTCCCTTCTAATTCTGTAAGAGTTCCTGTAACTTATCAAGGAAACCAGAGACTTACCTCATCTTTATCAGAGCGACAGGCTGACTGGGCACAACAGTATACATCCAATGGACTGACTTATGCAGATTACAGACCACATCCAGAGCAATACAGTTATCCATCACAAAGCTTTTTGCAAAGTCCTGCTCTTCAGAAACAAAATCCTATGCCACTTACATCAGTACAAGTTAAAAATAGTCATCCTTCAAATTCTGCACTGACATTACAGTCAAAGCAGACTTCACCACTACCATCCTATCAAATTGCAGTTCTTCAGACTGAAAAAAGACTTCCTACTCCTTATGATTGTAGATATGTAAGCCAAACTTTGCAAAATACTCAGCATGTTACTACTCACTCTTCTAGTGACGTTCCTCAGAGTCAAGAAGCACACATTTCAGAAATAAGGAAAGACTTTTGCAGGAGCTTTCAACAGCAAAACCTCAATGAAAATGTAAGCATGGTTGGAAATTTTTGTAACGTGAAAGTAAATACTAATATCAATCAGCCTTTTAATGACCCCACTAGATCTTCTGCGGATGATGTTCAGATTCTTCCTCAAAGTAATCAAGAAGAAAAAGTAGATTTTTGTAATCTGACTTCAAGTCAAGTACCCGACACAAGTCTTGCAAAAGAAAAGTTAGTGAAGGATATTAAACAATTAATAGAAATGAAAAAAAAATTTTGTGAACTGGCTAGGAAAATTAAAATTGATAAAAATGTTTTAATGTCATCAGGTTGTATTAAAGCTAATAGTGAATCAACTCAAAATTCTGAACTTTCACTGAAACAAACTGGCAAAATCCATTTTGGATCACAGGTAACCCCAGCCACTCCAGAGACTGTAGAGGATAAATCACCAACAGTAGTGGAAATAGAAAAAACTACTTTGAATCCTAACATTCAAGAGACCAATTTCAGAAATTCTCACCAGGTTAATTCCATTTCACTAAATTCTGTGTGTGCGGGAAAGGGGCCAGTGCCAGACCAGATACATAATTTAAAAGATAGCACTTCTTTCAAGATACCAGCTATGGAGCAAAACGAGTTTTCATCAGGAAATGTAGTCAATGTTGAAAAAAATGTGCAAACAAGTTCTGAAACAATTTCAGTTACTCAGTCTATGGCCTTTGAGTCATGTGCTTCAAAATACCTAAATGAAAATAGGCTACTTATTAATCTCCTTAAACATGGAGATGAAATTGAGAAAAGGGTAATGGAAGATGGTTGTGAAACTATTCAGGATTCGAAACCACAAAGTTCTGAAATGAATGTCAATACCCAAATCACTGATAACCAACTGAACTTGAAAACCATGGAGACTCCAAGCTGTTGTAATATAAATGCCAAGATACCAGAAAATTCTTTTTGCCTTGACCATAAATCCTCCCCAACTGGAGTTACTCTGAATGCTGATAGTCATTCTTTGGAATTGCTAGCAACGTGTCTTAATCTGTGGAGAAAACAACCTTCCAAACCTACAGAAAAAAAACAGTGTAATGAGTTAAACACACACAGAACAGCAGTTGGACTCTTGAAAGCTGGGGAAATCTGTGATAAAACTCCAGTTTCACTTGTGGGAAATTCTCAGAATAAGAAGGAAAACTGCTCACAAGTTACAACTCTGCCAATGGTAGTGCAAAATTATGAATCTTCAAGTGCAACTACTGTAAAGGGAACAGAACTTCAGATTGCTGTGGTGTCACCCTTAATTTCAGACATCAAAACATTGCCTGTCAAAGGAATACCACCTGATCCTTTACCTGCACCAGTCTATCCGGTTATTAAAGAAGGCAGTGTTTGTAGTTTACAGAATCAATGGGCAGAAAACACAAGAGTGACTGCTGTTTTGAAAGTGAACGAACCAGTTACAAGTATAACAAAAACCAAGATTTTCCCACTAATTCAGGAGGAAAAGCAAAATGCATCAATTAACAGTAAATCAGAAGGTGTGCCTAATACCAGTCAAGGAAATCCGATAAACTCTGAACCAGATACTCACTGTCCTGTGAGTGATCAGCAAACCTCATCTAACTCAAGAGACAGTGATACTGAGAGTAGTGAGTTGTTGCAGATTGACAATATATGTTCTCTTGTTGAAGGTGATACATCTTATAATTATCAAATAGCAAAGATATTCAACCCACCTATTGAAAAGATTGAGCCACAGAAATTACCTAATCTCCAAGTGATTAGTACTAAAAAACAAACCGTACAATTAGACATTATCACTGAAAAAGAGCTTGGTTTACAAGAAGGTAATTTTTTACAGTACACAGATGTTTCATGTAAAATACTTGATCAATCAAAGTCACCACAACCTCCAGAGTCATCATTTTTGAAGCATGCTGACTCTAGTGAAAATCCAGCGGAAAGCAATTTGAAGCATTATACTAAAAAAGTAAGCACAGCTAAAGATATGTGTTCATCACCTGCTCCTCAGGAAAGTAACTCTCAGGAAATTGATGTGTCCTGCAATCACACTGCCCAGGATCCTGCAGTAAATGAGATTCTTGATAGCACATCCATCTTCCCACACAATCAGCTTTCAGAACTTGCAAAAGAATTTCCCTATGGTATTGAGCCTGTGAACATTCATGAAGAGTCTCCAGTACAGCAAATAACAGTCCCAAACTCAAAAGATGAGTCTTGTGATGAAACCAGCTGTGACTCCAAAGATGCAACTGACCAGATAAAGATTACAATATTAAACTCTGAGCAAATGAAAGAATTATTTCCTGAACAGAATGATGAATCTTGTGAGGCAGATAAATTGACACAATGTGAGACAGAAAACCCTGTCACAAAAAAAATCCAGTGTGACTCAGCAGTACATACAGATGGTTCTAATAGTGTAATGGATTCAGAGAAAGATGATGTCCGTTGTTGTGCATTGGGTTGGCTTTCTAATGTTTATGAAGGAGTTCCCCAGTGCCAATGTAATTCCATCAAGACCTTGACTTCAAAGGTCGAAAACGGGAAAGATCAGTGTTCTCTGGAGACCAACAGTTGTAAGCAAGGAGAGAGTAACTCTGATAAAGATGATTCCATAGTACTTAAGAGTTCTGCAAATAACAATACAAAGATTGCTCTGACTTTTCCAATTGGGAAAAAACATTTTTCTGAAATAGAACAAGGCAGGACTATGAAAGATATATCCAAACCAAAATACAGCTCACTAAGGACAGAACAAGAATTAACCGGTCCATCTTTCTCTAAAGGGGTTAAAAAACTAGATTCCTTACAAGGTCACATAAGGAAAGGAAAACTGAAATTTCATGAGATACGTTTTCACTCTAGTGATAAAAGAAAGTTTTCTGAAGAGAGCTCACAGAGAAAGATCATAGGACAAAATTCAAGTCCACCTAAAGCAAAGCCAGGTTTCTGTACAAATAAAAATAAAGATTCGCATATAAAGAATGGTTCATTTGTACAGGAATTATTGCCAGAAGAGAGAAAATTGGAAACAGGTGATAGTCAGCAAAAAGTTTCAGTGAAAAGGAAGTTAGGTGAAGGGAGCATACTTAATTCAGAGATAAAGAAGATGAAGTATTTTAAACAAGATCAGAATAAAAATGGAGGTGTTACTTTGAAAACGGGTACTCTTTTGTCAAACCCCCATGAAAGATCCAAAATTAAAGAAAAGTCAGTATCTGATGTTAAATTATCAGGCTCTTCATCTAAGGATGGTTTGCCTAAAGTTAAAGTTATAACGCTAGAGCAGTATTTGCAAAGACAGAAGCATAAAGAAGCAATGGGTGTCAAAGCATCAAAATCGAACTGTGAGAAAAGTGTACCATGTGAGACTCAATCCATGAGGTCCAGTAAACTTACTATGAAAGTAGGGAGTTGTGGGAAATCTAATGAGATACACAGTAGCAGTGTGCACACCTCTGAAGAATCATTAAGTATTTGTTCAAGCCATGCTAAGAAAACAAAAATCCACCATTCTGAGGTATCGAAATCATACCTTTTGGGGAATGTTAAAGAAACGGTTGGTGGAAAGCAACCTGATAAAATGTTCATTGATAAAACAAAATTAGATAAAAATTTCAGCAATATAAACAATGGAGTTGAACCCAGTCATTTGTCTCCTCAAGCAAAGGAGCAAAGGAAACAATATCTGAACAGAGTTGCATTTAAATGTATTGAACGAGAGAGCATTTGCCTCACAAAACTTGAGAGTTTACCGAAAAATGTTAATAAAGAGAAGAGAGTGGAAAATAAACCTAACAGCCCTTTACCTAAGAAAAATACCACAGAAAAACAAAGCATGCTGGAGTTTAAATTATGTCCAGATGGCCTGATTAATAAGAAGACAAACTCCACTGAAGAACAGGACGATCTGCAGCTTTGTCCTAGGAAGGAGCAAGCCCCTATGCAAGGTCCAGTATGATAGTCCTCTGAATTTGAAATTTTGATTTAAACATTATGAGATATGTAATTATTAGTGGTAGCTTTTACCATCTTTGAAGCAGTTGTTGACTGATGTCACTATAGTTAAAGTGTTAACATCCATTGTACTCATAATAGGGGAGGCATGTGGAAGCAGGAATGTCACCAAACCCAGGGTGACAAATGCGACTTTTCTCATGACTTGGTTAACTGAATTATAGAATATTCAATGTAGTATGGGAGGAAAGGAGAAAATAGATGACTGATCATTTGTGGTGGTATGCAAACATTTATTTAGGAGTTGTGAATATTATGTAAAAAGTATTGTGCTGAAAAATTCAGATCGAAAAACGGAAGGATCTGAATGGAAATGTTTCTCTTCTGCTTTTCAGACACTCTGTTAAGGTGCCTTATAGGCACATTTTCTTAGAGGGTCAGAGAGGTATTATTTTAACTATTTAATTTCATGCTGTTAATCAGGTACGTAGAATCTGAGGCATGGATGTAATGTGAATCTTGAAAGTGGGTGGAGGCAATGTGAATTACGTTTGTTATGTGCTCTTTAATACCTTGAGATGTGATGGTGTTCAAGTGGAAGTAATTGCATAGCGAATGTTGAACTTTTAAAGTAAATTGTTTTTCAAATTTGAGAAAATTAGGCACTTAAAATATGAGAAAGAATTTTCCTGGTGCCACCCTTTTTTAAAAAATTCTCACCTGAGGATATTTTACATTGATTTTTACAGAGATTTGAAGTGAGGGGTAAAGAAGGAGAGAGAAAAATCTATGTGGAAGAGACACATTGGTTGCCTCCTGCACCTGTCCTGACTGTGGCTGGGGTTTTGAGTCTGCAACCGAGATATGTGCCCTTAACTGGAATTAAACCAGAATCCTTCAGTCCATGGCCGATGCTCTATCCCTGGAGCCAAACCAGCTAGCGCTCTTGAACCCTTTTAGAGTGATGTGACTATAATACCTTTTAGGCTTAATTTGATATTTCTTCATTGGTGAATAACAATATCTAGACATTTCAAAATGAATATTTAAATAGTTACAGGAATAAAAAGTTCCAAAGAAGACTGGATAAAAGGTGCACCTGAGGAGAAAAGAATTCCAGAAGCCAACCAAGAAATAGGTAAAATCATATACTATTTAATATTTTTCTTTATTTCTCTGTTAGTCTGTCATATATAAGCTGGATTATATTTATGATACTATTGTGAAGTTTTATTTTTATTTATATTCATTTAAAAATGATTTAGGAGTCTGTAACTCAGAGCCATTGTTGGTTCGGTTCCGGCGCCTCCACTCCAACCCCCGTGGGTCTCTTCTGTATGCAATGGATGGCATTGTCTTAGACAAAGCAGCTGGTACAAAGCGCGGACCTGATGAGTTATCCTCTGCCTGCATTACTACAGGACCTAACTCAGCTTCCGTAGCAAATGGAAATGACAGGAAGAAGTTTAAAGGTGACAGCAAGAAGTTGAAGGTGAGAGGTGAGAGCAAGAAGTTGAAGGTGAAAGGTGAGAGCAAGAAGTTGAAGGTGAAAGGTGACAGCAAGAAGTTGAAGGTGAAAGGTGAGAGTAAGAAGTTGAAGGTGAAAGGTGACAGCAAGAAGTTGAATGATGACAATAAGAAGTTGAAAATTGACAGCAAGAAGTTGAAGTTGAAAATTGACAGCAAGAAGTTGAAATTGAAAGGTGATAGCAGGAACTTGAATGGTGACAAGAAGTTTAAAATTGGCAGTGAGACATTGAAGTTGAAACTTGACTGCAAGAAGTTGAAATTTAAAGGTGATGGCAGTAAGTTGAAAATTGACGAGAAGTTGAAATTAAAACTTGATAGCAAGAAGTTGAAGTTGAAAGGTGATGGCAGTAAGTTGAAAGGTGACAAGAAGATGAAAGGCAACAGTAAGAAGTTCAAAGGTGACAACAGAAGTTCAGATGTTCCCTCCCGAGTGATCTGCATTGGAAAGCTCCCTGTGGATGTCACTGAGGAGGAGGTCATTTTTCTGGGACTGCCTTTTGGGAAGGTCACCAACCTCCTGATGATGAAATGGAAAAACCAGGCATTCATTGAGATGAACACAGAGGAGGCTGCCATCACCATGGTGAACTACTATACCTCCAAGACACCCATGCTTCGAGGCCAGCCCATCTACATCCAGTTCTCCCACCTCAAGGAACTGAATACCAGCAGCTCACACAACCAGGCACAGGTCCAGTCAGCCTTGCAGGCTCTGAACTCAGTTCAGTCCAGGAAACTGGCTTCTTCGGCTGGTTCTGTGGGTGCAGGCACTATAGATGCAGGTCCTGTGGGTACTATGAATGTGGCAGCTGTGGATGCTGGAGCTGTGAATGATGTGGATGTGGGGGCAGGCCCAGAGGGCTCAGAAGCTGTGAGTCCAGGCTCTCTGGGCACGGGTGCTGTATGCTCAGGCTCTGAGGATGTAGGCCCTGTGGGCGCAGCTGCTGTGGATGCAGGTATGGAGATGACTGCCCGGAGCCCAGTGCTCAGGATTATCATAGAGAACCTCTTACACCCCTTCTCCCTGGACATGCTTCACCAGATCTTTTCCCATTTTGGCAAAGTTTTGAAAATCATTACTTTCACCCAGAACAACACATTCCAGGCACTGCTGCAGTATGCTGAACCGTTGAGCGCCGAGCTTGCAAAGATGTTTCTGGACCAATGGAACATCTTTGGTTGCACAGTTCGCATCAGCTTTTCCAACTCATCCATCCTTAATGCGAAGTACAACAGCAGCAAGAGCCGAGACTACACCTATCCTCACCTGCCCTGGTGTGACAGCCAGTCCTCAGAGGACCAGGTCGTAGCCTCAGCCTTCAGTGCTGCTCCGATAATGTCAGCCCCTCTGAAATCAGGAGCTGGTTTCCTGTCTACCCTTTTCATTCCTCAAACTGCAGGCCACTGTTATCCCAATGAGCTCCAGGCCCTGACCCCTGTGGCAATCGCGTCAGTGTCAGGGGCAGCAGAAGCAGGCCAGATTGCCACCCCAGGGGCAGCAGCAGCAGAAGCAGGCCAGATTGCCATCCCATCGGTGTCAGGGGGAGCAGAAGCAGGCCAGATTGCCACCCCAGGGGCAGCAGCAGCAGAAGCAGGCCAGATTGCCATCCTAGGCCCAGCACCTGTGGCCATCCCGTTGGAGTCAACAGCAGCAGGGGCTGCAAATTGTGTCCTGCTGGTCAGCAACCTCAACCCTAACAGAATCAAAATCCAAAGCCTCTTCATTATTTTCGGCGTGTATGGCAATGTGCAGCGGGCAAAGATTTTCTTTAAGAATAAGACACGAGCTCTGGTGCAAATGGCGGATGGCATCCAGGCCCAGCTGGCCATGAGCCACCTCAACGGGCATAAGCTGTATGGAAAGCCTATGCTCATCACGGTCACCCCGCACAAAGATGTGCATCTGCTCCGTGAGGGCCAGGCAGACCTGGGCCTCACCAAAGACTACAGCAACTCACCCCTGCACCGCTTCAGGAAAGCATGCTCCAAGAACCTCCAGAACGTTTTCCCACCCTCACAGTACCTGTACCTCTCCCACATCCCACCCTTCACATCTGCGCACCACCTCAAGGCCCTCTTCTCCAGCAACGGCAGAATTGTCAAAAGGATCAAGTTCTTCAGGATGCACAGGGGAATGGCGCTGATCAAGATGGGTTCAGTGGAAGATGCCATCCAGGCCCTCATCGACCTGCACTACTACGACCTAGGAGATAACCACCACCTATGGGTGACCTTTTCCAAAATACCTCATCATTCCAGAAAAGAGCCGTTTTAAAAGCTGCTGAAATGACTTTTAAAATACCAGAGATTATTTTTTTAAGAGAAATCAGTTTACCTGTGTTTTTAATATAATTCACATTGCTCACCTTGTGGGGATGGGGTGCCAGCCTCAGGTTTTTGGTGCCAGGTGCACAGGATACCTCCTCCTCCTCACTGGTGCCCCTTGCCTGTGCCTTCTGCTGCCTGTGCAGTGGGCGTTCCCAAACCTCCACTCTGCCTTTTTGTGCTTTAAAATGCACTGCTCAGGCAGGGCTTTTTTGGTGGTGTTAATGCACAGGGGTTTGGGGACTGCCTCCCTCAGGGATCATGTACTTCATATGGCAAGAGGCTGCCAGCTATAGGATGTCTCCACATTTCAATCTTCCGTTTCATAAAGTGTGTCATTCTCCCCACCCCTGGCTTAGATGCCCCTCCTGTGATGAGACACCTGAAGGTGTGTTCATGGTGCTGCTTTAGCATGGAGCTTTGTTTCATCATAAATTTCTGAATTGTCCTTTGATGCAGTTGCAGACCTCTGCTCCTAGCAATATTTCCAGTTGACCAAATATTCTAGTGTTCACCTATATATAAAAGAAATAAGGAATAACTTTATATAGCAAGGTGATAAAAATGGTATGTGTATAATCTAAATTTTCTCCTTATATGACCTTTTGTACTGTACCTTTTATTTTATTCCTTGGAGTTAAGTTGCAAGGCAGAATCTAGTTTCCAGCGTAGACACAGTGGGGGTCACTGAGAAGCCTGGGTTCTTTCTAGAAAGCCCCAGACTTGAGACCTCTGGGTACAGATGCCTTACACCTAATCTGTCCTCTAGGAGGACAAGGGTTCTTCATACTTGCATGATTTCTTTTTTCATGCAAATTTGGACTAAAGTTTTTTTTTTGTTGTTGTTGTTTTTGGTCTGCCTCTTAAGGTGGGACAATAGCCCTCAAGTCTCAGCTGTGTCTTTTTCCTTGTGAAGTTCTGCATTCATGAGTCCTAGGGGCTTCCCTCTGCACAGACCAGACTTCATGCCGGCTGGACTGGCTTCTCTTTTTAATGCCTAGAACCCTGAGCTTACATGTATGGGTGGCAACAAGGTTAAAAATATAAGTTTTTATACATGGCAGAAATGAGGTTCATCATGTTTTTTATAGTGACACAGATGTGTATTTTGATACCAGCTATTTACAGGGTCAGTATTGTTAATGTGGAGGGAATATGGCACATTCCACTGCCTACCTGACGACTTGTAATGTGGAAAGAACTGAATTAAAGTTATTTTATAACAGCTTTGTCTATTCCCCAGGCTTTCTGTTCATGTTGTTGAAGGCAGTTTGGCCAGTCTGTGCTGGACTTTGAATAAACTCTGTATTCTGAAGAAAAAATAAATTTCGGTGTATGTGTTTATCAGTAGTAGATATGGGGAGGGAAGCAGTGATCTTATTCCTAAGTGTGGAATTGAGTTATTTTCATAATGAGACTATGCTGATTTTTATATCTGGGGAGGTATTTGAGCTGAGGACCAACCATTGCTTTTAACATTCAGTTTAATTGGTTGAATCTAGTTGACTTTTAGGGTTTTGCATTAAGAACTAGAAACTTGGGTTCTGGAGTTTTATTTTGGTTTATATTAATTGAGTGTCAAGACAATAGTCAGTTGAAAACAAAAAGTTTCACCAGAAAGCAACAAGAAAGCACACTTTCATAAAAGAGGAATAAGTTGAGAAAACAGTTGAAAGCACAAATACTCAGTGAAATTGAGTCATACACATTGAATGTGCAAATAGGAAAATTGCTCAAATTGAATCAAAGGAGAAGTGCAGGAAAACAACCAGAAAAGAGAACCCGATATTTAAAAAATATATATTTTTTTTAATTGGAACACTGGAATTCAAAAAGAAGAGTGAAAGAAATGAGCATATAAATGAAAGCAAGAAAGGGCCATAGAAACAGCAGACATTGGTATTACTCTAAAGAGAAGGAGAGAGCCATACTTGAAATCTGAACAAGAAAATATTCATAAGATGAATACATGCACGGGTTGACCATTGATGTTCAGACAGGTGGTAAATGACAGGGATAAAAACAACCACAAACAGGATGAGCAATAAACTGAAACACCGCTACCTAGAATCATGTTGGGAGAAAAAACCACCTAAAACAAACCAGAGAAGAAGCTCGGTGAATATCTGTAGCTGTACAAATGAATGGTTGGAAACATGCTCTCCTAATTTCTCCATTGTATGTGGAGAGGGGAGCAATGATCTATTTTAATGATGATGGAAGGCCCAGTTATACAAGTTGTAGAGCTCTGTCCAAGTCTGATGATACTTCGTGAGAGGAGAGAGATCAACTGGACATTGTGAACCTATGTGATGTGAGACGAGAAATGCTACGACTCCTAAAGAACTATAACCTTTTTAAAGGATTATATACCTAATTTTGGTATCAATGTTTCGTGTGTGGTTGGAGCAACGTATAAAACTTTTAAGTCCAGGTTATTGTAGAAGAGGAAGTAACTGACTAATGGAAAGCAACAGACACCTCTAAGGCAGCAGCATTACTGTCCTCATGAGAAGAATGAGGGTGGAGAAGAATAAGAGGACAGATCCACCCAGGCAGTATGTAAAACCTACCTTGTGTGGAAAGGGATGGCTGGAACAGGAATGAAAAGTATTGGAATTCTGCATCTGGGGAACCGGCAGTGAAATAAAGAGGCACATCAAGAAGTGCACATGAAATGCTGGCCCCATGATTTAAAGGAGTAGTGAGGCTAATACAGCACTGAAGCCGTTTGAAGTAAAAGTATAGGCATGTTTTAGAATGCCTAAGCCAGAATTTTAAAACGAATTGGCTGGTGTTTGTTCATTTAAATAGCAATTAAAAAGATCATGCAATTGTGTTCAAATGTCAAGTGAGATTTTTATTGAGCAAGGGAAAAAGCGGAACTGCTTTACCTTAGGCAGGAGAGAAGGAATGAGAGTAGAAAACCACCCAAAGGACAGGCAAGAAAGAAGTTTTAATTTGATTAGTTGAGAAAAGCCATAGTTCATCAAGCTTTTAATTCCTTGTCCTAATTTTTTATACCAGAGAAGATTCTGTGATTTCTCTGTTTTGCTCACTAACGTTAAGAGAATAATAAAGTAAAATGAAATTTCTGTTTCTGTAGATGACAATGTCTTGGCTAATTCAAGAAACATCAACAGAACCTTCAGTGCAGATGGACTTGAGACCCTAAAAAACCCAGTAAAGGATTCAAAAGCAATATTTCAAACCTACAAGAAGATGTATCTGGAGAAGAGAAGCAAAAGCCTTGGTAGCAGTCCTTTAAAAGAATTCTGAGACTTTAATTCTTACGATTTTGTAACTGGCATTAGAAAATTTTTATTATTTCCTGTTCAGAATATGTTGTTGTAAATATACATAATTTCTGTGATAAAATTCCTCAGTCAGAGTTGGTTACGACTTGTTATATATGTCATTGAAAACCTTATTTGTGGGTAACAGACAAAAGTAAATGCTATTTTCAGGGAAACCATAAGGCATTGAATTTCAAAATTATTGAGCCAAGTATATCATTATTTTAAAAGGAGTTATACAAATCTTATTTTGAAATGCTAACTTACCTTTTCTGAGGGCAAAATAGTCTTCAGTTAAGGACTTGGTGATTTTAGCTGAGACTTTAAATATATTTTTGTTTCTAAAACTTGCAGAATTTAGTTTTCAAAAGTGCTCTCTGAATGTCAGTATATTCCTAAGTATTTTATACCTAATTGTTAACTATTATTGTCAGAAGTCTTTTATACTTAGTAAACTGACAGAATTTTTGATAATATTGAAATATTACTTTTTATACTTGAAATAAACTTTTAAAAAACAATTGAAATCAAAATGGATTGATTTGTGTTTGATTTCCTACCTTTGGGATAGGACACATTTTAGGAAGATGTTTTATTTTTTTAATTTTAATTTATGAAAGTAACAGTGCTTACTAATGTAAACTTCATATTTTCTTTTTCAAAAACATTGATTTCAGAGAGGGAGGAAGAGGGAGAGAGAGCGATGGAAACATCAGTGATGAGAAAGAATCACTGATTGGCTGCCTCCTGCATGCCCTCAACTGGGGACCAAGCCTGCAACCCGGACATGTGTCCTTAACTGGAATTGAACCTGGGACCCTTCAGACAACTATCCACTAAGCCAGTGATGGCGAACCTATGACACGCGTGTCAGCACTGACACGCGTAGCCATTTCTGATGACACGCGGCCGCATGCGGAGGATGAAACATTTGCTGCTCCCACTCCTCTCAGCCCTGCTGGAGTCCCCCAGTCCCGGGAGGGGAGGGGGCAGCTGCTTAGAGCAAGCAGCATGAAAGGCCTGTCAGAAAGCTTGCTTCTTCACCGTGGTGACGAGGTAAGCGTTCTGTGCCTGGCCACGGATGGGCCTCTGGGCAGTGGACGAGGAGCCACCAAGCCCTGCAGAGAACTACTGGTGCACTGATTCTTGTGCAGGGCTACTAGTTATAAATAATGCTACAGTGAACATAGGAGTTCATATGTCTTTATGAATTAGTGTTTTTATATTAGGTAAATACCCAAAGGAAGAATTGCTGGATCATATGGTAGTTCTATTGTTAGATATTAGAAGAACCTCTGTACTGTTTTCCGTATTTACATTCCCACCATCAGTGTATGAGGATACATTTCCTCTACATCTTCTCCAATACTTATTTCTTGACTTTTTGATAACCATTCTAAGAGATTTGAGGTGTTATCTCATTACCCTAATAAGTGATGGTGAACATCTTTCCACATGTCTGTTAGCCATGTGTATGTCTTTAAAAAAATGCCTTAACGTGTTTTTGGTTGTGGAGTTGTATGAGTTATTTATATATTTTGGATTTTAGTTTCTTCCTTGAAATATCCGTTACAGATCATCTTCTCCCAAGTTATTAGGTTGCCTTTTTTGTTGTTTTCTCTTGCTGTGCAGATACTTTTATGTAGACGATTTTTGTTTTGTTTTATTTGCCTTAGTATATTAAGTTCACAAAAGGACTTCTTAGACCAGAGCCCATAAGCTCAATGTCTATGTTATCTTGTATGTATTTTACTGTTTCAGGTCTTAAATTCAAATCTTTAATTCACTTTGAGTTATTTTTTTGTGTATAGTTTAAGGTAGGTAGTGTTATTGGTTTGCATGTAGCTGTTCAGGTTCCCAACAAATTATTCACGAGACTTTGTATTCTCCATGTTATATTCTTGGTTTCTTCATTGAAAATTAGTTTTCCATGTATATTTGTTTATTTCTGGTCCCTTAATTCTCTTCCATTCTTCTGTGTGTGTTTTTCTGCCCATTCCTACCATTTTGATTACTAGAGCTTTGTAGTATAGTTATTATTATTATTGGTTAACCCTCATCTGAGAATATTTTTATTGATCTCAGGAAGGGAGAGGGAGAGAGAGATAGAAACATTGATGAGAGATAATCATTGATTGGCTGCCTTCTGCACACCTTCTACTAAGGAATGAGCCCACAACCCCGGGCATTTGCCCTTGACCTGAGTTGAACCTGGGACCCTTTGGTCCACAGGCCAATGCTTTATCCACTGAGCCAGACCAGCTAGGGCTCAATTGATATTTTTTAAAAAAATACATTTTTATTGATTTTTACAGAGAGAGGAAGGGAGAGAGGGAGAGAGAGAGAGAAACATTGATGAGAGAGGAACGTCATTGATTCGCTGCCTTCTCTATGCATCCCCACTGGGGACTGAGCCAGCAACCTGAGCAAGTGGCCTGTCAGGAATTGATCCTGTGACCGCCTGGTTCTAGGGTTGTTTTTCAACTGGTGAGCCACTCCAGTTGGGCTTCAATTGATTTTTAGAGCGAGTAGAAGAGTGGATCAGAGACAGAGAAACATCAATGTGAATGAAACACACCGATTGGTTGCCTCCCGAATGCACCATGACGGCTGGAGATTAAGCCTACAACCCAGGTATGTGTCCTTGTCAGGGATCAAATTCAGGACCCTTCAGTCAGTCGACCAATAGTCTATCCACTGAGCCAAACCAGCTAGGGCAGGTAGTAGTATATAGTTTTAGATTGAAGTCTGGGAGTGGGATACCTAGGGCTTTTTTTCTCAGAATTGCACTGGTTATTCGGGGAATTTTGTGGTTCCGTACAAATTGGAGGATTTTTTTGTTCTATTTCAGTGAAAACTGCCATTGGGATATTGATAGAGATTGTATTGAATTTGTAGGTGACTATGGTTAATGTAGATATTTTAACAATACTTATTCTTCTAATCCATTAGCATAGAATATCTTTTAATTTTTTTGTGGGTCTTCAACTTTTAACAATACCTATAGTTTTTGGTGTACTGGATTTTAAAAAATATATATTTTATCGATTTTTTTACAGAGAGGAAGGTAGAGGGATAGAGAGAAACACTGATGAGAGAGAAACGTCGATTAGCTGCCTCCTGCACACTATGTGCCCACAACCAAGGTACCTGCCCTTAACCAAAATTGAATCTGGGACCGTTCAGTTAGCAGGCTGACACTCTATTCACTGAGCCAAACCAGTTAGGGCCAGTGTATAGGTTCTTTACTTCCTTTATAAAAATTGAATTTATTAGGGCTATATTGGTTAATAAAATTATATAGGTTCCAAGTGTAAAATTCTATAATACGTATCTGTGAATTGTTTTGTGTGTTTACCATCTTATGTGTATTCTTCCATCACCATTTATCCTGTATATACCCTATTCTATCTGGTCCCACCCCCATTTCCCTCAGGTAATCACCATATAGTTTTTTTGTGTCTTTTTTAAAATATATTTAAAAAATATATTTTTATTGATTTTAGAAACAAAGGGACAGAGAGATAGAAACATCAAGGATAAGAGAAACATTGGTAAGCTGCTTCCTGCATGCCCCCTACTGGGCATCAATAGCAGAACCCAGGCATGTGCCCAACACCAGCCTGGTGGGGTTTTTTTTTGGTCTTTATACTTAGTTTCTTCACCCTTTTCACCCAGCCCCTCAAACCCCCTCCGTCCTCCATGACAATTGTCAGTCTGTTCTCTATATCTATGAGTCTGTTTCTATTTTGTTTGTATACGTTGTTAGATTCTAGATATAAGTGAAATCATATGGTATTTGTGTTTTTCTGACTGGCTTATTTCACTTGGGATAACTTCTAGGTCCATCTATGCTGTTGCAAAAGGACAGATTTTCTTCCTTTTTACAGCAGCGTAGTATTATATTGTGCAAATGTGCCACAACCTTTTGTTTTTTCCATTTATATTGATTTTTTTAGAGGCGAGGGAGAGGGAAAGAGAAACGTGAGAAAGGAACATGGATCCTCTGTCTTCTCTACACATCCTACCAGGAATTGAACCATTTTGGCACAATGAATGTTACCCAACCCACTGATCTACACCAGTCAAGGCACCACAGCTTTTTCATCCACTCATCTACTGGTGGGCACTCGGGTACTTCCCAATGTTGGCAATTGTAATTAGTACTGCAATGAAATTTTTGAGGAAAGTTCATGCTGTTTTCCACCATGGCTGCACCATCTACATTCCTACCAACATTGGGCAAGGCTTCCCTTTTCTCTACATCCTTGTGATTTGTGGATTCATTGATGATAGCCACTCTGACAGGTGAGGTAATATCTCGTGGTTTTAATTTGCATTTCTCTGATTATTAGTAACATTGAGCATCTTTTCATATGTCAGTTGGCCATCTGTATGTGCTTTTGGGAAAAGTATCTGTTCAGCTTTTTTGCCTATTTTTTAATTGGATTGTTTTTGTTAGTGTTGAGTTGAATGAGATTTTTGTAAATTTTGGATATTGCTCTGGCCAGGTAACTCTTGGTTAGCATCATCTGAAGATGCCAACATTACTGGTTTGATCTTCAGTCAAAGCACATCCAATCCATGTTTCTCCCTTACTCTTTCTCTAAAATCAATATTTAAAAATTTTTCTGGCTATTAACCCATTATCAGCTGTATCATTGGCAAATATATTCTCTCATTCAGTAGTGGTTGCTTCATTTAGTGATGGTTTCCTGTCCTGTGTCCCTTTAGTCTTTTGTTAAGCTTACTCCTAGGTATTTTATTGTGTTGGTTGTACTTGTAAATGAGCTTTTCATTTCTCTTTAGGTTATTTTGTTCTTAGTATATTAGAAATGGAACAGAATTTTGTATATTCATCCTGTATCTTTGAACATTTACAGTATTTGTTTATTTTACTTATTTGATGGAGTCTTTAGGATTATTTTATATATAAAGTCAGGTCATCTGCAAATAGCAATTTTACTTTTTCCTTGCAATTTGGATGCCAATTTATTTACTTATACCTAATTTTTCTGGCTAGGACTTCTGTACTATGTTGAATGCTAGCAGCTAGAATGCACATCCTATTCTTAGAAGCAAAGTTTTCAGTTTCTTACAGTTGAATATGATGTTAGCTGAAAGTTTGTCATATATGGCCTTTACTATGTAAAGGTACTTTTATACCCAGTTTATTGAGATCCCTCCCCCCCCCCCTAAATCTTATATTTTGTCAATGCTTTTTGTTCATCTATAGAGATGATTTTATACTATTATCTTTTTAAATGGGTTGTATCATAATGATTTGTGGATATTGAACCATTCTTACATTCCTCGATTTATTTTGGTGTATGATCATTTTATTATAATGTTGTATTTGATAATGGTACTATTTTGTTGAGGATTTTTACATCTATGGTCATTACAGATACCTGCCTATAGTTTTATTTTGTGATGTACTTTCTTGGTTGATATCAAAGTAATGTTGGCCCTGTAAAATGAGTTGCAAACTATTCCTTCTTCTTCAGTTTTCTGGAAGTATATGAAAAGGCTAGGTATAATATCTTTGATTGTTAGCTAGAATTTACCAGTGAAGCCATTTGGCCCTGGACTTTTGTTTTTTTGGGAGATTTATTTTATTTTATTATTGCTTCTATTTCCCAACTAGTGATTGGTTAACTTGGGTTTTCCATTTCTTAATGATTTAGTTTAGGATGGTTGTATTCTTCTAAGATTTATCCATTTCTTCTAGGTTGTCCAATTTAGATGGCATATAGCTTTTCATAGTATTGTTATATACTCTTCTCTGTTTTTGTGGTGCCCATTGTAACTTTCATTTCTTACTCATTTGAGTTTCCTCTTTTTATCTTAGTGTGTCTGGGTAGAAGTTTGTAAAATATGTTTTGTTTTTTTGAAGGATCCTTCTCTTCATTTCAGTAAATTTTTAAATTCTCACCCATCTCTGAACTGTTTCTCCTCTTGTCTTCGTGGTTGGAGCAGCCCTGTTCATTCCTCTCTGTTGCAGGAATCCACATGGTCTTGGAGTTGTTTTCTGAAAATATACAAACATATTCTCAACCAAAAGTTAATAAAGGAATCTTTTTTATATAATTGATTTGGGATCCTTTTTATTTTTGCCCAAACGATTTTCCTTTGTCTTATTTAGACACCATGTGTGTTTTTCATGGGTGTCTTGCTGTTAGCATTACAATTGAAAACTAATTTTGTAAAGTAAAAGTTTTCTAGATATAATTTACTTATAGGATATTTTTCCTTATCCCCCCTTTTTTGGTTAATGGAGGCTTTTGTAAATTTCATAATGCAGTCTTGATAACTTTAAATTTTAATATTTTTGCACAAAAATATGACTGTTTTAGGTTCATTGCATGTTCAGGAATTTTACCATGAGATGAACTACCAATAGAAATTTTAGTTACTACTTTAGGAACAGCTTTTTGTCCAGTACAATTAAATTTTCTTGAATATTCACTTATTTCAATTAGCCTATTTCCAGAGATGGAAGATGCTGACAATGCCTTGCCATGCTAGCAGTCAGCATCTGTGCATTCGCTGCAGGTTGCCTAGGACCAAACCAGAGAGGGTCGGACCTGCATTCCCATTATCTGTCCATCATCCAGATATCATTGCTGACATGTACACATAAGGAACTGTTGGACATTGAAATTGGGACTCAAACATTTTTTGTTATTATATGTTTATTTCTCGTCTGCAGAGGCAAGATTTTTTTAAAGGAAAGAAATGGGAAAAAAATAGATACAGAGGCAAAGAAGCATTGAATAGTCTGTCAAACTACAGCGGGGGGCAGGGGAGGTTGTGGGGGGGCTGTAAGAGATCAACTGAAGGACTTGTATGCATGCATATAAGCATAACCAATGTATACAAGACACGGGGCGGGGGCAGGTGAGGGCATGTACTGAGGGGTAGGGGAGGCTGGGGGGAGGTCAATGGGGGAAAAATAAGGAGACATATGTACTACTATTTGTAATACTTCAAACAATAAAAAAATTAAATAATCTAGGGGAAATAATGAACAACATAGACTGATGAACAAGAACAGACCCAGAAACAAGGAGGCATGGATCAGACTGTCGGGCCTCAGAGGGAGGGTAGGGAAGGGTGGGGGTAAAGGGGAGAGATCAACCAAAGGACTTGTGTGCAAGCATATGAGCCTAACCAGCAGTTAAGGACAACAGGGGGGTGGGGGTATGTGTGGGGAGGGGTGTGGGATGGGAATGGGGGAATGAGGACAAATATGTGATACCTTAATCAATAAAGAAATTAAAAAAAAAACTAAATAAAATAAATCCTCACCCAAGGATATCAGTATTTTTCCATTGATTTTTTTTTAAGAGAGGTTGAAAGGGAGGGTGAGAGAGAAAGAGAAGAAACATCAATGTGAGAGAGACACATCTCTTGGTTCCCTCTCACACAAGCTCTGACTGGGCCAGAGAATGAACCTGTAACTGAGGTACATGTCCTTGACCAGGAATTGAACCCAAGACGCTTCTGTCTGTGGGTGACAATCTAACCACTGAGTCAAACTGGGCTAGGGCTCTCATGAAATAAATATCTCTGGAAATTCTTCAATTGACAAGATTGTTAAAAAAAAAAAATCTCTTTTTTTTAAGAGTGGTTAAGTGGTGTTTCAGGAATAAACATAATTAAGTGGATATGATTAGTCTTCCATGGTTGCCAAAACGTCAACATTAACTTTCAAATACTTAAATTTTATAACCATTTAGAGTTGCTTTGAAGTACTTAATATTGATTTGGCTGTTATCATTATTCTTTGATTGTTTAATAGTTAATATTTTAAAAAATATATTATTTAACCCTAGCTGGTTTCCTTAGTGGATAGAGCATTGGCCTGCGGACGAAGATCCCATGTTCGATTCCGGTCAAGGGCACATGCCCGCTGCATGCTGATCAGTGATTCTCATCATTGATGTTTCTATGTCTTCCCTCTCCCTTTCTCTCTGAAATCAATATAAATATATTAAACTATATATACATATATATTTATATTTTTTAGCCCAGCCTGCATGGCTTATTTGTTGAGTGTCCACATATGAACCAGGAGGTCGTGGTTGGATTCCGTATTAACAATACCTGGCAATGCCCTGGCTGGTTTGGCTCTGTGGATAGGGTGTCGGCCTGCGGACTCAAGGGTCCCAGGTTCGAGTCCAGTCAAGGGCATGTACCTTGGTTGCGGGCATGTCCCCCGTGGGAGGTGTGCAGGGGGCAACTGATTGATGTTTCTCTGTCATCGATGTTTCTGACTCTCCCTCTCCCTCTCAGTAAAAAATCAAAAAAATATACTTAAAAAAACAACAACCTGGCAATAATTTTAACTAAGGATGTAAAAGACCTATACTCAGAAAATTATAAAACACTGAAGAAATTGCAGAAGAAACAATAAATGGAAGTACATACCATGTTCATTGATAGAATTAACATCATTAAAATATTTATAGTAACCAAATCATTCTATAGATTCAATTCATTTGCTATCAAGATATCAATGGCATATTTCACAGAACTAAAATATTCCAAAATTTATATGGCACCACAAAAGACCCCAAATAGCCACAAGAATCTTAAAAAAGAAGAACAAAGTTGGAGGAATCATACTACCTGATACCAGACTATACTACAAGGCCGTAGTACTCAAAACTGCATAAAACTGGCATAAAAACGGAATTATTTAGAACTCATAAAACCATGCCTTTATGGGAAATTAATATTTAACAAGGTAACAAAATGGGTGAAGAGTTTATTCAATAAATGGTGTTGGGAAAATTGAACAGATATGTGCAAAAAAGACTACCTTATACACAAGAATAAAAAGGAATTAAAGACTCTCATAGCAATGTTTTTCTGGTATATCTCCTCAGGCAAGGGAAACGAAAGAAATGTGACTACATCAAACCAAAAGTTTTTGCACAGCAAAGAAAACCATCTCCAAAAAGACAACACATTAAATGTGAAAACATATTCACCAATGATACATTTGATAAGTGGTTAAAATCCAAAATTTATTTTTAAAAGTTACATAACTCCAAAAAAGTCCAATTAAAAAATGATCTAAGGTTCTTAATAACTTCTCCATAGAAGACATACGGATAGCCAATAGGCCTAATGAAAAGATGCTCAACTTTACTAATTATCAGAGAAATTCAAGTTAAAACCACAATGAGATATCACCTCATCTGTTAATGTGGCTATCATCAATAAATCAATAAGTCTTGGTGAGGAAGTGTAGAAAAGGAAACCCTCATGCACTGTTGGAGGGAATGCAGATTGGTGCAGTCACTGTGGAAAACAGTATGGAGTTAATGAAACTGCATTATGACTTCTGGGACTATCGCCGAAGAAACCCGAAACACTAGTGATATGCTGACATTGGGTGTATGATCTCCAATCGGGGCACATAAAGGAAACAGTCAATGAATACATTAATAAATGGACCAACAAATTGATGTCTCTGTCTCTCTAAAACTCAGTAATTTTTTTAAGAGTATATGCACCCTTATGTTCATTACAGTGCTATTTATGGTAGCCAAGATTTGGAAGCAACCCAAATGCCCATCAGTAGATGAGTGGGTAAAAATTCTGTGGTACATTTACATAAAGTTAAAATGAAGGAAATCTTACCTTTGGGACAGCATGGATGGACCTGGAGAATATGCTAAGTGAAATAAGCCAGTCCGAGAAAAACAGATATATGATTTTACTTATATGTGGAATCTAATGAAAAAAAGAAATAGAAACAAACTCTGACAGTTGTCAGAGGGGAAGGATGCTGGGAGGCTGGGTAAAAGGTGAAGGGATTAAGCAAAAAACAAACAAACAAAAAAAACCACACCTCATAGGCACAGACAACAGTATGGTGATTACCAGAGGGAAAGAGAAATGGTGCAGGCAGAAGAGTGTAAAGTGGGGACAAATGGTGATAGGCGACTTGACTGGATGGTAAACACAAAATACAATATACAGATACATTATAGAGTTGCACACTTGAAACAATTTACTAATGGATCCCAATAAATTCAATTAAAATAACAAAACCTGGATCCTACCTTGTGATATAAATTCCTGAGTTCCAAACTCCTTATTTATTTTTAAGAAATCAAAATACCAGAAAATGAATCCAACACTTAAGGCTACTTGGGCTGAGGATAATATCAAGTTGTTACGCATGGGGAGAAATACCTTAACTCAGTTTCTTTTTTTTTTTTTTACATTTTTTTTATTGAGGTATTATATGTGTACATATCTTACCATTACCCCCCCCACCCCACACCCATACATGCCCTCACCCCCCAGAGTTTTGCGTCCATTGTTTATGCTTATATGCATGCATACAAGTCCTTCATTTGATTTCATATCTCCCCCACCTCTCCCTAACTTTCCCCCTGTAATTTGAAAGTCTGTTTGATGCTTTACTGTCTCTGTATCTATCTTTTTGTTCATCACTTAACTCAGTTTCTTTTAGGTGCCTCAAAGAATCTCATGGGAAGCTAAAGTTCATGGATAGTTACATTTTTGTGCTTAGATTCAATTGCATCCTTTATTAATTAGCCTTATTAATCTCTCATTAGTGATTGTTCACAATAAACCAGGCAGTTATATTGCCCTTGCTATATAACTGAGAACACTCATAAACAGAAAAAGAATTCAAACAGCTTTTAAACAAATGTACACCTAAGAATTAATATAATTATTATACTATTTCTAGTTAGATTCAAGCACTAAAATGTGCAATTACAGCCCATTTCTTACCAGGGAACATTTCCATGACATGATAAATGTCAATACTTGTCCTTTCTCCATGATTAGAAATTGGCCAAAATATGCCTCCTAAGGCATTCCAGCATAGTACTCACACAATGTCCCTTAGCTCCCACCTGTATTTGGCGTTGTACTTAAAATTTCAAATGGCTTTGTCATTTATTTTCTAACTTTTCCTCTCTGGGTCAGCATGATTTTCCCTTATTGCCTCCCTTTTCTTCATTTGTGATAATACCTACCCCAAATCAGCTTCAAGAAGCATTCAGCAAGATTGTTCATTGGCAGATATTTGACAGCTGTTTTCTTTTTGGTAATTATGGAACGAAGTTTGGATTTGGATAAACAGGAATTTGTTTACAAGGATCCTGAAATAACCAAACATGCAGAGATATATATCACAGGTTGGTGGAATTTTATGCAGAAAGATTTGGAGAGGTTGTGGTTAAAGTAATTGAGGATCATAGTCCTGTAGACAACTAAATCAGATCCTAACAAGATGGTCGTGCCCCTGGGGAAACTTCATGAACAAATCAGACTTGGACCTTTCTGACTGCTTCTCATGTTTTTCCTTGTGTAAACGGGTCAATGTCACTAACAAGGTAGGAAATTATCTTAACAACAATTGAAGTTGTTATAGCAGACATTTCAGTGTTTTCCTAAACACAGGAATTGACATGTGTAACACATCTGGATCCAGCAGATCCCAAAACGTTTCAGATGGTACCCAAAATGTTCCTTCGTGAGATCTGTGGGCAGAACAGTTGCTCAGGTTTTCCTATCTGATATACCCAGTGGTCCAAAATTCTTTAGGCGTCATAAAGTGTGACTCTGCTTCTAAGATTTTGCTGACGTTTTATACTGCTGTAAGTACTTGTCATGTTATATTGCAATTAACCTCATTTCCCAGATAAATTCGGAGCTTTTTGAGTGCCGAGGCCCTGCCTTAGTTATATTTGTGTTCAGAGTACCTGTTGTCTAGCATAGTGCTGTGTAACAGAAATGATATGTGAGCAAATATGTGATTTTAATTTTCTAGTAATTACATTACAAAGAGTAAAAAGAAACTGGTGAAATTAATTTCAATAATACATTTTATCTAATCCAATATACCGTACTTTCCGGCGTATAAGACGACTGGGCCTATAAGATTTTCCTGGGTTAAAAAGTCGTTTTATACGCCGGAAAATATGGTATATTGGACTATATTGATGGGATAGATATAATGGATTAGATATATTGGACTACAGTATTTTCCGGCATATAAAATGACCTTTTAACCCAGGAAAATCTTATAGGCCCAGTCGTCTTATATGCCGGAAAATACGGTATTTAAAATATATTGTGAATATGTTTATAGAAATTATTAGGGAGATATTTTACTCGCGCCCCCCCCCCTTTTTTTTTTTATACTGAGATTCAGAATTCTGTGTATATTTTACATGTTCTGTACAGGACATCCTAATTCAGATGAACATTTCAGATTCTCAATAGCCATATGTGGCTCCTGGCTACTGAATTGAACAGCAGAGGATAATTTTTTAAAAAGCTACTCTCAAGTATCTGTCAGTACTACTCATTTTTTGAGAATTTTGTCAAGTGCTCTGCCAATATATTGCCTGACACATGGTATATATTATCTAATTTAATATACATATAACCTGAAGATGCAACTATCATTATCTCCAGTGTTAAACTATATATTTTCTTCACCATTGTATATCCAATTCCTGGCTGACTTTTTTAATACATATTTTTATTGATTTTAGAGAGGAAGGGAGAGAGAGAGAGAGAGACATAGAAACATCAATAGTGAGAGAGAATTATTATTATTATTTTTTAATATATTTTATTGATTTTCCACAGAGAGGAAGGGAGAGGGATAGAGAGCTAGAAACATCGATGAGAGAGAAACATCAATCAGCTGCCTCCTGCACACCCCCCACTGGGGATGTGCCAGCAACCAAGGTACATGCCCCTGACCGGAATCGAACCTGGGACCCTTCAGTCTGCAGGCCGACGCTCTATCCACTGAGCCAAACCGGTTTCGGCGAGAGAGAATTATTGATTGGCTGTCTCCAGTACATTCTACACTGGGTATTGAGCCCACAACCCAGGCATGTTCCCTGACCTGGAATCGAACTGTGACCAACCTGGTTCATAGATTGACGTTCAACCACTGAGCCATGCTGGCTGGGCCTGGCTGACTTTCTTTTTTTTTTTATTTATTTATTTTTTTTATTTTAATCTGTTTGCATTTTCTTTTTTTTTTAAATAAATCTTTATTGTTCAGATTATTACAATTGTTTCTCCTTCCCCCCCCCCCCCATATTTCCCCATAACCCGGTTTTCTCCCCCCCGTTGTCCTTATCCATAGGTGTATGATTTTTGTCCAGTCTCTTCCCATACCCCCCACACAGACACCCCTTTCCCCCTGAGAATTATTAATCCACTCCCATTCTATGCCTCTGATTCTATTATGTTCACCAGTTTATTCTGTTCCTCAGATTTCTAATTCACTTGATTTTTAGAATCACTTGTTGATAGATATGTATTTGTTGTTCATAATTTTTACCTTTACTTTTTTCTTCTTTTTCCTCTTTTTAAAGAATACCTTTCAGCCGAAACCGGTTTGGCTCAGTGGATAGAGCGTCTGTCTGCGGACTGAAGGGTCCCAGGTTCGATTCTGGTCAAGGGCATGTACATTGGTTGCGGGCACATCCCCGGTAGGGGGTGTGCAAGAGGCAGCTGGTCGATGTTTCTCTCTCATCGATGTTTCTAGCTCTCTGTCCCTCTCCTTTCCTCTCTGTAAAAAATCAATAAAATGTATTAAAAAAAAAAAAAAAGAATACCTTTCAGCATTTCATATAATACTGGTTTGGTGGTGATGAACTCCTTTAGCTTTTTCTTATCTGTGAAGCTCTTTATCTGACCTTCAATTCTGAATGATAGCTTTGCTGGGTAGAGTAGTCTTGGTTGTAGGTTCTTGCTATTCATCACTTTGAATATTTCTTGCCATTCCCGTCTGGCCTGCATAGTTTCTGTTGAGAAATCAGCTGACAGTATTATGGGTGCTCCCTTGTAGGTAACTAACTGTTTTTCTCTTGCTGCTTGTAAGATTTTCTCTTTTACTTTTGCCCTTGGCATTTTAATTATGATGTGTCTTGGTGTGGTCCTCTTTGGATTCCTCTTGTTTGGGGTTCTGTGCGCTTCCTGAACCTGTAAGTCTATTTCTTTCACCAGGTGGGGGAAGTTTTCTGTCATTATTTCTTCAAATAGGTTTTCAGTATCTTGCTCTCTCTCTTCTGGCACCCCAAAAATTCGGATATTGGTACACTTAAAGCCATCCCGGAGGCTCCTTATGCTATCCTCACACTTTTGGATTCTTCTTTCTTTCCGCCTCTCTGGTTGGGTGTTTTTTTCTTCCTCCTATTCCAGATCTTTGGTTTGACTCTTCAGGTGCGGTAGTCTACTATGTATATTCTTTATTTCAGACAGTGTATGCATAATTTCTGACTGGTCCTTTTCCATTTTTTTGGTATTCTCATTTAGGTCCTTGAAGGTCTCTTCATGTTTCTCAGCGGTTTTTAGAAGATTCTTGAGTAACCTTATAAATATGGTTCTGAACACTGTGTCGGCTATTAGTTTGCTTTCATCTCTCTCTCCTACTTGTGACATACTTCGATGTCTCCACATTTTGGCTGCCTCCCTGTGTTGATGGAGTGGCTTTGTGTGGTCGGTGACCTATAGGGGTTGGTAGCTCAGCTTCCCCAATCACCCTAGGTGGTCGCTCTTGATACTCCCCTTTGTGGGCTGAGTGGAAAGTCTTGGTGTAGTTAAAAGCCTTGATTGCTGTTGGTACACTGGGAGGAATTGACCTCCAGGCCAATTGGTTGTGAGGGCCTGCTGTGTCTATAACGGAAGAATTGCTGTGCTGGAGACACAGTAGGGCTTTGGTGCTCACTGAGTCTGCCTCTTGAATGTGTCCCTTATGAGAGTGGTTGAAATCTGGTGTCGTCCACACCGACAGAAAAGTCACTCTCACTCTCTGACCGATGGCCGAGAGTCCTGTAGGCGTCTGGGTCCCCCGCGTGTCCCCAGAAACTGGAGTTCAGAGTGGTTGGGATTGTTGGTATCACTGGCGGGAGTTGATCTCCAAGCCAGTTGGCTGTGAGGATCAGCAGTGTCTCCGCTGGGAGAGCTTCTGTGCTCAGCTTGGATGGGGCGGAGTCTCAGGGTGGCGCAGACAAGCTTTGGTTTCCCGTCTGCTCCGCCCTAAGAGGGGCGGTTTCTCTGTGCCTGAATTAATGGCTGCGTGCCTCTGAGAGAAGGCAGCTTTTGAGCCTCTCCTGCTGCCTAACAGACCAGTTTCTCCCCAGCTGGGGCTGGATTTCAGTGCAGACCAGAGGTTTTGTTTTTCTCCCGAACGAGAAATCCAGTCACTGGGAGGGCTGTGCTCAGCTTGAATGGGGCGGAGTCTCAGAATGGCGCAGACAAACTTGGTTTCCGTCCGCACCGCCCTAAGAGGGCCGGTTTCTCTGTGCCCTAATCAAAGGCTGCGCGCCTCTGAGAGAAGGCAGCTTTCGAGCCTCGCCCGCTGCCAAACAGACCAGTTTCTCCCCGACCGCAGCTGGATTTCAGTGCAGTCGGGAGGTTTTGTTTCTCTCCCAAACGAGAAAGCTAGCCATGCAGCGTCTGCTGCCCTCCCTCTCCACGCGTTGCGAGCATGCCCGCTGAGTATTCAGCCGCCCGCCCTTTCCACGCTCACGGATCTCCGCACCTCCACAGCTCCTGAGGCTCAGCGTCCCCTTCTCTTTTTTTCTCTAGTTGTAGGTTTTCCACTCTGCCAGCTTTCCAGTGGTTCTGGACGGTGTGCGCTCTGTTTTCCAGTTGTAGTTTCAAAATTGTTGTGGTAGGCAACAATTATGCCGCCATCTTGGTTTCTCCCTGGCTGACTTTCTTAATAAATATTTATCTTATGAATAAATTTAAGACTATTGAGTGAACATTTGGTTTTAAAAAGGTTAAATTGTTTGTCTAAAGTGAGTGACCGAGCCCGGATTCAGACCCAGCTCTGTGACTCAACTCCTGGGCTCCTCACTCTCCTGATATGCCTCCTCTATGGATGGATGAAAGAACCATTAATGTTATTCCTACGTGGCACATTAATAAGCATATAAAGCCCTAAGAAATAAAAGATTCATCATGTATCACTATGTGGAGCAGTTGTTGAATAACTAAATATCTGTCAGGAAATGCTTAAAAGTGGAGTTATTTAAAAAATTAATATCAGAGGCACTTGTGGTATATGTGTCCAATAAAAAAAGAATTCTTCTTGTAGCCAACCTGATTATGTCCTGCCATGAGAAACAAATGAGAATAACTTTTAAATAGCCTTTGATTTTCTTATACTGCAACACCCCACAGCCTTTTTATGAACAAATTCTTGAATATGATTAAATGTGAAGCAGACACAGCCCTAGCTGGGATGCTCAGGGGGTGGAATGTTGTCCTGCGGACTGAAGGTGACACATAGAATCCTAAAGGGAAGCTGGGAAAGGGTGGGATGCCAGAAACTAGTGAGGTCAGGTGAAGGGGTAACAGGAATAGCCCCTGAGGGAGAAAGTCTACATGTTGAGACTCCTGTGAGTTCAATCCCAGTGAATTACTTTGATCCCAGAGAAATCACAGTTGAACAATCCTCCTAGATCAGGCGTCCTCAAACTACGGCCCGTGGGCCACATGTGGGTGTTTTTGCCGTTTTGGTTTTTTTTTACTTCAAAATAAGATATGTGCAGTGTGCATAGGAATTTGTTCATAGTTTTTTATAACTATAATCCGGCCCTCCAACGGTCTGAGGAACAGTGAACTGGCCCCCTGTTTAAAAAGTTTGAGGACCCCTGTCCTAGATAATAAAAGCCTAATATGCAAATTGTCCCCTTGACCAGGAGTTCTACTGAAGGGCGGGGCTGGCTGGCCAACCTTCCACATCCCCTCCCCCTGGCCAGCCAGGTCCTGATTGGCCCCTATGGGGCAGGCTGGCCAGACCCCACCTGTGCATGAATTCGTGCACTGGGCCTCTGGTAATAAGAATAATTATAGTTGACATTTATTGAGCATTTACATTTTATTGGGCATTGTTTAAATCAGTGCCTGGTTTAAATCCCAGATATGCTAGATACAATAGCTCTACTCTATTTGGTAATGTGAAAGAGAACATCACAGGCCCCAAATGGCACCACTTCTGCTAAAAGCCCATGATACCAAACCTAGATTTTATACCCGATTTAACTGTAATTTTAGTCTCTCCCAGAAATGTAATATCAATCAACCAGACTGAATTTTTCCAGTCAAGCACCAGGTAGGTAATCTGTCACATGGACCCTCTCCATCTCTCTCATCTCCCCAGATACAATCTGCATAGGAAAACCCTTGCTGTTCTTCCTCCTCCAAAGAAGATGGTCTGGGTAAAAATAATCCTTTCTTTCGCATCTGACATAGCCTCTCCCTATAAAAAAAAACTTTCATTTTGTGCAACCCCTGGGAGTGCCATTTTAGTTGCTAGACGGGATGCTGCCTGATTCATGAATCTTTATTTTTAAGATGCCTTTATTGATTTCAGAGAGGAGGGGAGAGGGAGAGAAAGAGAAACACCAACAATAAGAGAGAATCATCAATTGGCTGCCCCCTGCATGCCCCACACTGGGGATTAAGCCCACACTCTGGGCATATGCCCTGACCAGGAATCTAACTGACCTCCTGGTTCATAAATCCATGCTCAACCACTGAGCCACACAGGCTGGGCTGATTTGTGAGTCTTTTAATAAAGCCAATTAAATCTTTAAATTTACTCTGTTGAATTTTGGTTCTTTATCAGCAATAAGAATGAGCCTTGGTAAGTCACTCATTTGGAGTGGGGATTGGAAACTGGCATGCCAGTCCAGAATCTGGGCGCAGAGGTAAGGGGCGGGGCCAGGGAGCTGAAGTGGTTCTGAGCTAAGTTCCCGGGGCTAAGTTCCTGGCTGCCCTCTCTGCTGGACTCTTGGAGGCCCCAAACGCGGGTCCTAGTTTGATGACCCTCTATGTCCCCTGACTGCCTTACCAGTGCCCAAAGTCAGGCGACTTATGGGGACTCGCTTAGTCCTTCCCTAGGCACCAAAGGAGGGACACAGGAGAAAGATGTTGGAATTTTTGCATAATATATTAGGTAACAAAAAGAAAAATTTACAAATGTCTATGAAGACCAATGTCTTACATGACTATTCAGCTGAGAAGTGTTATTGTAAGAACATTTGTCCTAGAGGATCATTCCATGAAGGGTCTGGGTGGAGGCAGCTGGTCATTTTCCTGGCCACTGCACCTCAGATCTGCTGCTGCCAGCCTCCCCATGAAAGTGGTTGCACCTGAGAGCGATGCTGGAAGGAACAGTCCTTCCGAAGTCTGGGTTCCAGTTGTCCATCCCACTGCAGGGCGACAGACAGAGGGAGTCTGCAGGGCGAGCCACAGCTGGGCCTCTGGGCATCAGGCCCTCCACTCCTGGCAGCCTTTCTGGTTCTTGGATCTTGGGTGTGGGGTCCTCCACTCCTGGGGCCTCATTGATCGGCTGCCTCCTGCATGCCTCCTACTGGGGATCAAGCCTGCAACCCTGAGCATGGGGCCCTGATCAGAATCCAACTGTGACCTCCTGGTTCACAGGTCAACATTCAACCACTGAGCCACACTAGCTAAGCTGCAGAAGCTTTTTAATGTGATGTAGTTTCATTTGTTTTTGTTGTCTTTATTTTTTGGTGTCACATCTAAAAACTCATCTTGAAGAATGATGTCAGGAACTTACCTCCTATGTTTTCTTCTAGGAGTTTTATGGTTTTGGGTTTTATATCCATGTCTTTTTAAAAAATATTTATTTTATTGATTTTTTACAGAGAGGAAGGGATAGGGATAGAGAATTAGAAACATCCATGAGAGAGAAACATCGATCAGCTGCCTCCTGCACACTCCCCACTGGGGATGTGCTTGCAATCAAGGTACATGCCCTTGACCGGAATCGAACCTGGGACCCTTCAGTCCGCAGGCCAATGCTCCATCCACTGAGCCAAATCGGTTAGGGCTATATCCATGTCTTTAATCCATTTAGTGTCAATTCTTGTGTATGGTGTAAGATAGAGTGTCAGTTTCATTCTTTTGCATGTGGCTGTCAGGTTTTCCCAGCACCATTATGAATAGATTGTCCTTTCCCCATTGTATAATTTTGGCTCTTTCATCATAAATTAATTGACCATGTGAAAGAAAAACAGCAAAATAGAATTGGTATTATCCAGAGAGCAATTTAAAATGGGTGGCATTCAGGAAGCTGAGTTAACCCACTCCTTCCAAGTGAAACTGAACTTTTAAACTGGGCTAAAACCAACAATACATTATGATGCAGTTTCTTTTTTAAATATATTTTTATTGTTTTCAGAGAGGAAGGGAGAGGGAAAGAGAGATAGAAACATCAATGATGAGAGAGAATCATGGATTGGCTGCCTCCTGCACGCCCTCCACTGGGGATCGAGCTGGCAACCTGAGCATGTACTTTGACCGGGAATCAAATTGTGGCCTCCTAGTTCATAGGTCAATGTTCAATCAGTGTCCACACCAGCTGGGAATACAGTTTCTGGAACTGGCTCTGAGTCACTGAACTCTGTTAAAAAAAATTTTTTTTTTTTTTTAACCTAGCAATAGACATACCTAGCAGTTAGTCATTTATACCATAATGTAATTTGGTTTGCCAGCACCTATCATAGCTCTTTCAAAGCAACTTGTGCACCCCCTCTGGGAACCCCTTTTTTTCTATCTCTATAAACTCTGATCCTTTCATTCTCCCTCAGAATAAAGTTGGGTTTCTTCCAGATTTGCAATACCTAAAAAGGCTCCAAAGTAAAGCTTTTGTTTGGTTGTAGGTTTTGGTCAAATTCATGGATTTATTTCTGGGCTCTCAATTTTGTTCCATTGATACGTGTGTTTTTATGTTAGTACCATATTGTTTTGATTATTGCAGCTTTGTAATATACTTTGACATCAGGGAGCATGATGCCTCTAGCTTTTTTCCATTTTTTCTCAACTGTTTTGGCCATTTGGGGGTCTTTTGTGGTTCCATACAAATTTAGCATTGTTTGTTCTATTTCTGTGAAAAATACCATTGGGAAATTAACTTTTAATTTTAAAACCTGTCTGCTTACGTTTTTGGTGGGCAGGGGCTTTGTATCTTACCTCAATTGCTCATTTATAAGGGAAAGAGCTTATGATAATTTTTAGAATGAACAAGAACATAGGTGTTAAAACAAAATACAACTGGAGACCAGACTTGAAAATTCCCTGAACAGCAGAACCAGCTAAGCCATGTAAGTGAAATCTAATGTAGCTTATTCTGCAGTGTAAGCAAAACTTAACTAGGGTTGTTTCTTAAAAATGCCTCCGAAAGTCACTTAAAACACCTGTATTGTTGCCCAGCCAGTGTTGCTCAGTGGTTGAGTGTTGACCTATGAACCAGGAGGTCACAGTTCAATTCCTGGTCAGGGCACATTCCTGGGTTGCAGGCTTGATTCCCAGTGGGGGTGTGCAGGAGGCAGATTCTCTCTCATTGGTGTTTCTAAATCTCTCTGTCTCTTTCCCTTCCTCTATGAAATAAAAATTAGCATAAAATAACCACTTTTAATGAATCACCTGTCATTTGGGGAAGGAAACCAAATGCTATAACTAACTATATAGATTAATTAGCTTCAGTATTTTTACTAAGCCATCCTATAACAACATAGCTCTGGGCTCCGTAATACTATTGGTTTGATGATTCTGTTTGTGAACTGCTCATCTATACACAATAAACTCTTACTAAAGACAATTATATTGTTCTGGTTTTATTTTTAGCGGTTTCTGGATTTTGACAGTGGCCACCTGCCACCTTTACATTTGATTGGCCATAAGAATTGAAATCTGGACTCTGTCCAGTTGTTTTGCACAAAACATTCATTGTGAGGAGAAATTTACAAAAGCTTTGATTTGAATCAAAGGAAAGGAGTGTTGGAAATGATGTATATTGCTCATTTAAAATGAATTAATATATATGACTAACAACATATTATTATGTTTAAATTAGTTCCATTTAAAAATGTCTATTTAGACCCTAGCAGAGGGTCTAAATAGACATTTTTCCAAAGCAGACATACAAATAGCCAACAGACACATGAAAAGGTGCTCAGCATCACTAATCATCAGGGAAAAGCAAACCCAAACCTCAGTGAGCTATCACCTCACACTGGTTAAGATGTCAATCATCAAGAAGACAAGAGGTAAGTGCTGGAGAGGCTGTGGAGACAAGAGAAGCCTGTGCACTGTTGATAGGAATGTATATTGGTATAGCCACCAGGGAAACCAGAAATAGAGGCTCCTCAAGAAATTACAAATAAAACCATGACTTAATCCAGCAATCCCACTTCGGGGTATTTGTCTAAAGAAAACAAAAATACTAACTAGAAAAGATATCTTCACCCCATTTTCATTGCAGCATTATTCACAATAGCCAAAATATGGAAACAACCTGTGTCCATCGACAGATGAATGTGTTAGGGGCAGAAATAGAATAATGGGGACTAGCTATAATTATAAGAAATATTCATCATGCTCTGTTAACCATGATTGTTCTGATTAGAGAAGGCACATTTTACTCTGGCTGAGAGCTGTCCTCTCCGGGGCATAGGATTTACCCTGGGAATGCAGTCAATCCATTCTCCTTTTTCGAGAATGGCCCATCATCACGGAAAGATTAACAACCTTGTTGCTGAAAGAATCTGGTACCAGAGGCACTCCATCGTTGCGACCCCCTGGCCCACATTGCCTGTAACCTGTAACCATTATACCTTGCCTACTTTCCCATGTAATCTTTGTCCTGTGCATTATAAGCAGCTGGCTTATGGGGCGGGGTAGAGCAGATCTTTGGGATGACCTGCTGCTCTCCCATACTGCCGGCAGTATTGGAACAAACATTCACATATGATTCAACCCTGTATCTGCTTAATTGGCTCAAGTAGTTGACAGGCAACCTGGACCCATGGGTTGTCTGGTTTCAAGTGGATGAAAGAAGATGTAGTATATACATACAATGGAATATTATTCAGCCATAGAGAGAAGGAATTCCTATCATTTACAACAACATGAATGAAACGTAAGGGCATTTTGCTAAGTGAAATAAACCAGACAGAGAAAGACAAATACTGTGCGGTCTTACTTACATGTGAAATCTTTAAAAAAGAGCTTAAAAAGTCAAACTCATAGAAATAGAACAGAAAAGTGGTTGCCAGGGAATGTGGAGTGGGGAAAATAGAGGTTACTAAAAGGGTACAAACTTTCAGCTACAAGATTAATAAGGTCTGAGGATGTAAAGTAAAACGTGGTGACTATAGTTGATAAATATGTATTTTATAAGTGAAATTTGCTAAGAGAGTGGAACTTAAATGTTCTCACCATAAAAAAGATAGAACCTTTTCCCAACTTCCACTAGGCCTTTCACCTTATAGAATTTTGTCTTGGAATTCAGGACAAGAAAATATCACCTCCTTCTCTATCTCTTACTCTTCCTTCTCCTTCTTCTATTTCAGCCTTATTGAGGTATAACTGATAGAAAATTCATAAGTTTCAACCACTTTTTAAAACTATGGGTATTTTAATAAACTGCAGATACACTCTCCATCAGGTGCTGCAGACATGGAAACACACTGCCCAGAACACCCCTGGGAGTCACCATCTTACAGCCCCACGGAGGCAGCTGCTGTATGATTACTGATGTCAAATTGGACTCAGCCTCTTTCTTCAAAATGCTTTGACTCCAAGTAAATGGAGAAAGAACGAAGACACAGGCCAGCTGCACGCACTATCTGTCTGCTGTGTTCCAGACAATCCAGGGTGCAGAGTAAAATTTGATGAAAACATATTCACACCTCAGCACTATCCACACACCTCTCTATCAGGGGACCTAGAGATACCAGGAAGAACCCTTGTCTGAAAATATGAAGACTTAAGTTTCCTGCTTTGAATCTATCACTAAATTGCTGTGTGAGCTCAAGTAAACCACTTGAGCAATAACTTCTTTAAAAAATATATTTTATTGATTTTTACAGAGAGGAAAGGAGAGGGATAGAGAGTTAGAAACATCATGAGCCGCCTCCTGCACACCCCCTACTGGGGATGTGCCCACAACAAAGGTACATGCCCTTGACCAGAATCTAACCTGGGACTCTTCAGTCCGCAGGCCGACACTCTATCCACTGAACCAAACCGGTTAGGGCTTGAGCAATAACTTTTTCTCAGTTGTAAAGAGGGTAGAGCTTGGGTTAAAATGTTCTCTAATTCCCTGAGATTATTATTCCTTCTCTTGTCCCTTGAGATTATTTTTATTTGTCCATATCTATCCATTTACAGAAACAAGAGTGATGTGATTTTTGTTTTTACCTGTTCACTTTATTCTATACAGGCTGACCAGAAGTGAGTGAAAGAGGCTGCTTGCCAGGAGGTGAATGAGAATGGTAATGAAATGAGTCTGGGTTTCAAATGCCAAACGGGCAGCCAAAAACTCCTGGATTGATTTGGAATACCAGTTATATCGATTGGTAGGTTAATTGAGGGGGTGGGACTAGATCTCAAAACCTGGCCTATTGTTATGTTAACAGAAGGGATTAACTGACTCCGAAACCCTTCTCTTCAAGTAACTATTGTGGATTTCCTAGAACAGTTCTCAAGGGAATACACCTTATATTATGACCTGAGACAAATACATACATACATACATACATACATACCTGACTCAATACTTACCCTTACAACATTATGTTCTTTTCTATTCTATTATGTTTTGGTTTCTTTGTTGTTGTTGGTTTTGTTTTTTTGTTTGTTTGTTTTAGAATGAAATACAGGATTTATTTGGGAGTGGGGTGGGGAAGGAGGCAGCCGGGGTCTAAAGACACTTGGGATTTGAGCGAAGCAGAGGCTGACCGTGGGCAGGGGTGGGTTTGTAGGCGGCCTGAATTAGACTTCTAACACTCAATCCTAACAGCAGAAACCTAAAGGTACAACTGTGAAAAGGCTAACTTTCACACAGAAAGTAAGTCAAGAGCTAGACCAAAAGAGGGGGGTCTAGCTGAGTGGTTTTCAACAGAGGAGCAGTATGACCTCTACAAGCAGATCAGGGGGGAAGAAAGGCCTGGGTTCTGGGGAGACATGGCCAGCAGCAGGCAGGGCCAGGGATGCTGCATGCTCAGTGAAGGACTGTCCTGCCTCAAATACCAGGGGCACCCCCGTAATCTACCTGGGACCAAGCAAGGCTGGGAGGGGCACCCTTCCCCTCTGCTACCTCTCTAGTTGGTGCTGATGGCTTGCCAAGAAGTAAGGTAAGGCTGTCGGGACTTGAGAAGCTAGGAGCGTCTCAGGAGACCTGCACACAGCTGCTGCTCGGATCCTTTTCCGCTCAGGCGGGTGGGCTGCGGCTAATTTATGCTGAGGACGTCCCTCTGGATCTCGTGGCTTACCTGGGTCTGTAAATCACTCAGCTTCTTCTTCAACCCAGAGAGGGCCGAGAGGACGCTGGTGTCAGGGCGCAGAGAGCCACAGGACTCCACGTGGTAGTAGAACCTCTCCGGCTGGCCGTTGGGGTCGTCCGGAGCCTGGGACTCCTCTTCATCCAGCTCTGAGTACTCGCTCTTTGGCCACTCCCCTGGCTTGGGGTACACTGTGTGCCTCAGGGCATTGTCGGGATCGTATTTAAAAGCCACCCCTGCAGTCGGGTTCCACTGAGCATGTTCCTTGCCAAAGCTCTTTGGGGCATAGGCGCGCAGTCTCAGCTCCGCGCCCTTTCGCAGTTTGACGATGAGGATGTCCGTCCTGGTCCACGTAGTCATTGGGGGCGTTATGTCGGTTCCGGGATGTCACTGGAATGACCGGGGGTCTGCTGGAGATGAGGTCTCGGAGACGTGACGTCACAAGTCTGTTCTTGGTTGTCCACAGTGAACTCCAGTGAGCTCTGGGTGCAGAACTCACGCGTGCCGTCCCGGAGCGCTGCAGCTTGTCCACGGTGCCATTGCGAGTGAGGGGCCTCACCCAGGCCTGTGAGGGCTGAGGGAGTGGCGTCCATCTGAGCCCAGTCCACGGCTGTTATGGGCACCGCGGCGATGAAGACCCTTCGAGTAGAATCGGCCACCGCTAGGTCCGTGTGTTCGATGATGAACTTGACATTCTCATTGGTGAGCTCCCTGATCCACACGGTGGGCTGGTTGGCATATGCTGGCATCGCGCTCAGCTGCCCGGCCGGCCGCCGGCGTCAGCTGTTTTGGTTTTTTAATTCTTGGCTTTCATCAGCACGTTTTAAAGCTTTGTCTTGGGGTAGAGGGCGTGTTGGCTAGCAGCTGTCTCCTTCTTAGAGCTGGGTGGCAGATTTGAGAACAGATGTTTGCTATTCGCTCCATAACAGTCCTAGGCAGGATGCCAATGGGGGTTGTCCTGCGGTGGGTCTTTGAACTGATGGCCCATCTGTCCTGGATCTTGACAGGAGTGGGCGTGGAAGTGGGAGTGCAGAGAGAAAGCTCATTAAACATGACCTTGCTCTGGGATTCAGAATGTGGCACTGAGTTACCCTGTTGGAGAGGTTATTCTTTTTTTTGGTAACATATACAAATATATTTAAAAATATTTTTATTGATTTCAGAGAGGAAGGGAGAGGGAGAGAGAGATAGAAACATCAATGATGACAGAGAATCCTTGATCAGCTGCCTCCGGCTCACCCCCTACTGGAGATCGAGCCCACAACCCAGGCATGTGCTCTGAACTGGAACCTTGTGGTTCTTGGGTTGACGCTCAACCACTGACCTGCCAGGCTGGAGAGTTTATTCTTTTATATATATATATATATATATTTTAATATATTTTATTGATTTTTTACAGAGAGGAAGTGAGAGGGATAGAGAGTTAGAAATATCGATGAGAGAGAAACATCGATCAGCTGCCTCCTGCACACCTCCCACTGGGGATGTGCCCGCAACCAAGGTACATGCCCTTGACCGGAATCGAACCTGGGACCTTTCAGTCCGCAGGCCGACGCTCTATCCACTGAGCCAAACCGGTTTCGGCGAGAGTTTATTCTTTAAAGAAAATTTGTATCTTTGATTCAAGAGTTTCTAAAAATAAATAATTGAACAAGGTTAGAAATGCAGGTATCTCCTGTTGTACACAATAATCTGTTATTGGGGAAAAAAAACCCACACCAGTTGTTCTGCATGAAAATGATAAACTGGGGCCTGCTTCTCACTTTATTTCAGATAGGAAAAATTATACTTTGTCAACCCCAAGCCCTCAACTAATTTTTTAAACAGGTAAGGAAAGTGTGGTAATACACTGTATATATATATATAATTTTTTAAAATCCAAACTATCTTGTTAGGTGTAAAATGCTTAATAGATCGTTTCTTTATCACAAAATAATTAATAGGGTTAATAAAAACCACAGCTTTCGTGCAGTGGAAGGCCACTGAGCAAGATGGCTTTAATGTTCTCAGCTTGGCTAACCATAGACAGGCTTCTCTCTGACTTTAGACCCCTGAGCGCCCTTCTTTTAGAGTATTGGCTTTAGGAAAGATAACTATACATTCTTTCTCTGCCCCTTTGAGATGTAAATATTTTTAAATGCCTCTTGTGAGTTTTACAACCCAGGAAGGTCTTTCTCAAGAACCTGGGAATCATCTCTCTGACATGTGTCTGAGCAAGGGAGCACCCTCAAAAGGAGTCACTCGCACACGTGAGTGTCTTTCCACAATGCCAGGTGTATTAGGGGAGACCTCTCCAATAAGCCAGTAGAGTCACATGCACATTACATACAGAGAGGGGGCGTTTACATGATGGAAGTGAGTAGGGCAAATGTTCAGTGCAATGCCCTGGTCACTGGCAGTGGCCTCAGGTCTCTGGAGAGGCAGGCATCCATTTGAAGCCAGGCGGCTGCAGCGGCAGCACGTGTCTGCTGGAGGGGAAGTCCAGCAGGGTTCCGGGTGTGACCTGTGGTACAGCAAGCACCAGCGTTGGGTGGTCAGAGCTCTCAGTTATCATCGCCCACTGAGGGTGGAGGTCGCATTCATATTGGTGTCCAGGTGAAGTCCTTACCCGAAGGTCCACATTTGTGGTTTTGGGCATTCTGGCCCCCTTCCTAGGGCATTCCTGTGACACCCAGACTTTAAAATATATATATATTGTTTATTTATTTCAGAGAGGAAGGGAGAGGGAGAGAGAGATAGAAACATCAACGATAAAAAGAGAATCATTGATTAGCTGTCTCCTACACGCCCCACATTGGGGAGTGCAACCTGGGCATGTGCCCTGACTGGGAATCACACCATGACCTCCTGGTTCATAGAACCTCGACATTCAACCATTGAGCCAAGCCGGCTGGGCTCTTCTGTTCTTCTTATAAGGATACCAGTCATATTGGAACAAGGGACCACAATACTTGAGTATGACCTTGAAACAGGAATTTTAGGGGTAAATAGGACAGGTTTAGGAAATTTTAGAAATTAAGGGGACTATGGAAGAAGCACAGGGCTGCAGAGCAGCAAAAGGTATAATATGTCTCCATAGAATGAGGGAGCTGGAAACAGCAAAAGGTCTATATTTACAAAATAAAGGGAAGGAAGCCCTTCATCCAGAAGGAGAAGAAGAAACCCCACAGGAAATAGGAAAACAAGGAAGGGGAATGGGGGAGAGAGAACCTCACATTCCCATGTGAGATTTGACTTTTGAGCTCAGAAGTTACTATAGTAACCAGTCTAAGGGAATAGTGACCAATCAGAGGGGATATCAAGGCACCAAGATCTACAGTCTTTACTAGTATAAACCATGGAAACAGGGACTCAGTGGGACTCTTCCCCCTCCCCATGTGGGAGTCTGTACTTGTTCTTCAGTAAATTTCCACCTTTACTATACCACCTTCCATCCGTGGATTCATTCTTCGATTCCCATGGACAAAGAACCCGGGAACTAGTCTGCCCAGGGGAACACCACGTGTTCCAGTCCAAGAAATTTCGCTTCAACCACATCTTAACTTACATAATGTCTCTTTTTTGGTGGGGGGGGGGTGAGTGGGGTGGAGCACAGTGCAACCCACAACTGACTCTGAAGAAATATCACTAGCATTTGAAATGAAAGACTTTTCCTGCATATCCTTTTGTTAAAAATATTGTATTATGTTGAAGATGTAAATAGAAGATCTTATATAATGTAAATGGTGGTTGCAAATATTATGTTGAGAAGGACATGTTTTATGAAGTTTGGCTATTGAACACGAAATGCTATTTCTTTCTGGACAAGGTTTGCCTGGGAGATAATTGTGCAAGGTATGTAGTAATCTGTCTGTTTGGATGGTATGCTGAGGTTTGCTGAAGCTTCTTTGAGGGGTAATCAATACATGTATCAAAGACAAAACTAGACAAGTAAAGCGATTAACTATATTGAGGCTATTGCGGTAAGGAGAGCATCCAGAGTGCCTCAAAAGGTTAGTTTTGTCTTAGACTTACAGAGACAAGGCTATATAGGCTATTGGTGGGGTGATTTATAGTTGCTTTGTTCTGTCATCAGAAGTCTCAGTCAGGTAGCTGAAGAGGAAGTGTTTTTCTCTGTTAGTGAGTTCAGGGGAACAAATCGGTCTAACTTTCGATAATCCTATCTAATAAAAGAGTAATATGCAAATTGACCACCACTCCAACACACAAGATGGCCGCCCCCATGTGGACACAAGATGGCCAGCAGGGGAGGGCAGTTATGGGTGATCAGGCAAGCAGGGGAGGGCAGTTGGGAGGGACCAGGCCTGCAAGGAAGGGCAGTTGAGGGTGACAAGGCCTGCAGGGGAGGACAGTTAGGGGCAACCAGGCTGGCAGGGGAGGGCAGTTGGGGGTGACCAGGCCTGCAGGGGAGGGCAATTGGGGGTGACTAGGCCTGCAGGGGAGGATAGTTAGGGGCAACCAGTCTGGTAGGGGAGGGCAGTTGGGGGTGACCAGGCTGGCAAGGGAGGGCAGTTAGGGGTTACCAGGCCATCAGGGGAGGGCAGTTGGGGGCAACCAGGCCTGCAGGGGAGGACAGTTAGGGGTGGCCAGGGGAGCAGTTAGGCGTCCATCAGGCTGGCAGGCAGAAGTGGTTAGGGGCAACCAGGCAGGCAGGCAGGCAGGCAGGCAAGCGGTTAGGAGCCAGAAGTCCTGGATTGTGAGAGGGATGTCCGACTGCCCATTTAGACCTGATCCCACCGGGGTCCCAGATTGGAGAGGGTGCAGGCGGGGCTGAGGGACACCCCTCCATGCACGAATTTCATGCACGAGGCCTCTAGTCAATTATAACAAAAAATGGGAAGGTGGAGGATCTGTGATCTTATCAGCAGTTTTGTCACAAGTAAACAGAGATGTCAACCCTGAGAATTATGGGTGTCATGAGAGGGTGGACAGTGAGTTCTAAGTCTTATAGGGAAGGTTATTTCTTTGAGTAAGCCATTTCCTACAGCACAAAGGATTTCTGGAAACAAAAGGTTGGGGAGGTGTTCTTTATCATCACTGCTCTCCAGAAGCGCAGGGCTCAGGTGCAGTTCAGCACCATCAATGGGCAAGAGGAAGAAGGATCTGTGTACAGTGGGGCGCATGCTGTCCTCCCCAACTAGTTGTAGTTACTCTTTTTAGAAATGGTTTATTGATCTCTGAAACATGGATCCCACTGTTGTGGGACACCACTGCCCCCAAGTGGTGGTACCTATGTATTGACTGTCAAGCCTCAGACAGGAAAAAAAACTACATCTTTTTTCAGACTCCTTAGGCTGTGTTACCCTTGGAGTGTGCAAGAAAAGCTGCTGGGATGCAGGAAGAAAATACCATAATTCCTACTTCATTTTATTTTTATTGAAAAATGCAAGGAAGAATTTAAACTTTACTGATATTTATCATTCTGCCACTTTGCACTGGATTCTTTACTCTGAATCTGCCACACATCACCTGCTTAGAAAAGAGTAGAAGCTTCACACGCTGGCAGAGTTCCTCTCTGGATCTCCTCAGAGTGTAGTAACATATTGCAGATCGTGGGTGGTTGGTTAAATGCAGATAATATTACCTAGTTTCAACTAAACCTACCTTTACACAGTGGACAGGAGGCATTAGAGGACTCCTACAGAGAAACTGCTGGTTTAGAAAATAAACCTAATAGGGCATGAACCAGCAAACAGGAAACCGTGCATCATTGACAAGTATTCTTACAGTAGAAGACTGTTTTGCCATGACCTTCGTGGTGGGGTTCAGGATCTGAAGGAGGGGCCCTCAACTGCCCTTGTCACCCTCAACTGCCCTCCCTTGCAGGCCTGGTCCCTCCCAACTGCCCTCCCCTGCTTGCCTGATGCACAAATGAAAATGCTATATAAGAAATATGAATTGCCGAAACCGGTTTGGTCAGTGGATAGAGCGTCAGCCTGCAGACTGAAAGGTCCCAGGTTCGAGTCTGGTTAAGGGCATGTACCTTGGTTGCGGGCACATCCCTGGTGGGGGGTGTGCAGGAGGCAGCTGGTCGATGTTTCTCTCTCATTGATGTTTCTAGCTCTCTATCCCTCTCCCTTCCTCTCTGTAAAAAAAGTCAATAATATATATATATATATAAAAAAAGAAATATGAATTTAGAAGGCATTGGGGGCCAGGTGGAGCCTCTTTCTTGAAGTGACACCCCGACTTCTGGCCCGGTCCGCTATTTATTTACTTGAGTACACATTTTCCCTTTAGCAATGCATACAGGCATATCAAAGGTAAAGTTTGGTAAATAGTAAAAGGATTATCAGGTTAGGGAATTGCCTTGAGCCACTACTATCTCAACAATCGGGTGCTTAGCATCAGCCCTGTTAATGCCCAGGGTCCATTGGCCTTTCATGTTCCTTGGTGCACTGAAAGTATTGGCAAGCGGTGGCTTCCCACACTGTTTGAAATATGGATTCCCTTTAACATTGTCAATATAAGCCTCACCCCAATTGCTGTGTAGGAAGAGGTTTCATGAGATAACTGTTTTGGTTATTGCAGCCACTTGCCCACTAAGATTTGAAATAAATTGAACTTAGATCCAGTTCTTTACATCACTATTTCATAGCTTTAACTCAGCCTCTTCAAAATTCATGAAATGCAGCACATACAATCCCTGGTCCTCTCCCTGTTATAGTGGGACAGACCTGTGACCAGCATCTATGTACAGGTATGAGATATGTTAAAGAATAATTTTCAAAAAGGTGAACTCATTACTTTCTGGCAAATATAAGATGAACATGTGTCAAAGATGTTACTTAACTCATTGATTAAGTAAATGAATGAACCAGTGAAGATGTTATGACCAATTCAATGCTTTAAGAAGCAAGGTTATTTATTGCATAAGACTTATAGGATGTACTATGATTAATATCCAGTTAGCCACACTTTCTTTTAAAAAAATATAACACTTCATGAATTTGCATGTCATCCTTGTGCAGGGCTGTGCTAATCTTCTCGTTCCAATTTTAGTATATGTGCTGCCAAAGTGAGCACTAGCCACACATCTTTGGATGAAAGTTGTTTGCATCTCTGCTATTCTGTCCACCGACAAGTTATCTGCATCTCTTTCAGTCAAAAATCTCTGAAATCTGACAACCAATGGGTCCGGGCTGCCTATCACTACTTGAGCCAATTAAGCAGAGACAGTGTTGAATCGTATATAGTGTTTATTCTAATACTGCTAGCAGTATGGGAGAGCAGCAGGTCATCCACAAAAATCTGCTCTACCCTACCTCATAAACCAGCTGCTTATATTGGATAGAAGGACAAAGATTACATGGGAAAGTAAGATTATAGGCCTGGGGAAGCAGGCAAGGTACAAGGGTTACAGGTTACAGGTAATGTGGGTTGGGGGTCATAAATGGTGGGCAAAGGGCAGGTGCCTCTGGGACTAGATTGTTTCAGCAACAAGGTTGTTAATCTTTCTATAATGATAGGCAGTTCTCGGAAAAGGAAGATGGACTGCATTCCGATGTTGGCTCCCATGTCCCAGGGTGAACAACTCTCAGCCAGGTTAGAATGTGCTTTCTCTAATCAGAACAGAACAATCACAGTTAACAGAGCAGGATTAATATTTCTTATAACAATAGCTAGTCCCCACTATTCTATTTCTGCCCCTAACATTACTAGAGGGAGAAATTTGAATTGACTTTGGTTTTAGGAATACTACTTCAATGGGCCCTTTAATTACGGAAAAGTAAAACCCAAGTCCCATTTTGGAATAGAAATGTCTCAGGCAATGGGTAGATAGGCTGTTTTGCTCAGTATTGTAAAATGTTGTTTCCTCATGTACTTGCTTTCAGTAAAAATATGTTGTAAGAACCTTTTTACAATGCACCTCTTGATAACATTATTTTCAAAAAATCAATGTAATGCTCAAAATGGAACATACGAAAGTAGTAAAAAATTAATTATAAAAATATAGTTAATATGTAAATATTTGGCATGATCAGATTAGAAGGGATAATGAATAGTGAGCTGGTTGGGCCCCTATGTAGGCTAATGAGTGTGATGGTCACCAGTGCATACGGAAACAGTTACGATATATTGTCGCCAGACGGGAGTGGGGCCTGCCGGTAGCATGTGGTTTCACAATGTAAGTCCAGGTGACTTTGAGAGGACGTTTATTAAAGCTGGGGACTGTGAAACAAAGGAAGGACTTAGGCTAGAAGAAGCATCAGGAGAGAGAGCCTAGGTGGTGCTCTGCTGGGCTCTCTGTGGCGGGGGCCAGATATGGCGGGGATCTCCCTTTTCCATGTCCAGCATGGAAAGAAGAAAGAAAGAAAGAAAGAAAGAAAGAGAGAGAGAGAGAGAGAGAGAGAGAGAGAGAGAGAGAGAGAAAGAAGAAAGAAAGAAAGAAAGAAAGAAAGAAAGAAAGAAAGAAAGAAAGAAAGAAAGAAAGAAAGAAAAGAAGGAAGGAGGGAAGGAGGGAGGGAGGGAGGGAGGGAGGGAGGGAGGGAGGGAGGAAGGAAGGAAGGAAGGAAGGAAGGAAGGAAGGAAAGAAGGAAGGAGGGAAGGAGGGAGGGAGGAAGGGAGGGAGGAAGGAAGGAAAAAAGGAAGGAAGGAAGGAAAGAAGGAAAGAAAGAAAGGAAAGAAAGAAAAGGAAAAAAAGAAGATGCGGAGATAGATTTATAAAGCTGGGAGCTGGGTGGGATGCTGCCCTCTTCTGATGGAGAGACAGGGACCCAGAGCCCACGCAGCACGTTTATTTATATATCCCCAAATACCAGGAAGTATCACCAAAACTTAGGATCAAAGGAGCTTATTTGCATTCTTGAGTAGGCCCAAGTATTCCCGGTGCTTGACTGGATTTACATATCAAAGTCACCTGGGCAAAGGTAAAAAGTCAGTACTGATAACACGTCCAGCCTTTTTGGGGAAGCATGTTCCCAGGGCGTGGCTCTGTCTATCGCCCTGAGTTCAGCTGACAGTAATTAAAGAAATGCCCATGTGCCTTCTGGGGGGGGGGGGCGGGGGGGGGGGGGGCCTCTACAGCTCTCTAGAAATGCCTTAGGAAAGAAGTGAGCCATGGAAGGGCTGCTTTAGCTCACTGGGAAGTCAGAGGAAAGGGCACCTTGGAGACAGGTTCAGGGAGTTAGCCCAGGACCAGCTGCCACTGCCCATTGCTCCCCTGATTGCAAGTTTTGTGGGGACCCTTAGAGTTTAGGAGAAAGAAAGTAAAAAGTTCACAGTTGTAATCCAGAGCCCCCCTCCCCCTCTGCCCCCCTCTTTTGTCTTGAGGGTTTTATCTCTCTTCTGCAGGTGAGAATCTTAGGGGAGTGTTTCAGCAGAATATTCATCAGTTTACCAAGTGCATTTTTAATACACTGATGCTTCAAAATGAGCACATAGGGGAGTGCGGGATCATTTTCTGGCCAGCTTCACTGCTTTACTTTCATCTTGGGTCTATCTGGCTCTAATTGGGTTTTTGTTGTTTCCCTGACTTCATCCGTCCTTGGGTTTGGCTGGTATGTGTGGCTTTAATTGGGTCTCTGTCCTCTATTTTCCTGACCAGGGTAATTTAAGTGATTTATTCTCTGGTTAGGGGGAGAGGTATAAACCATTTGCTGTAGAGTGTCCTTGGTTAGGGAAGATAAGGTCTTGGGATTCACTAGCTGGCTGTAAGTAGTTCAGATTGTTTGGCCTTGTTTAATTATCTTGTCTCAGTTTCCCATTCCACTTGCCCAGGAATTTTCCTAGCTTCTTACAATTCTGTCTCAATATCACCAACTCAAATACCATAACCTACCATAACTGAAGTTGCCTTCAGAGAAAGGATTTTCCAAATGGTGAATAACTAAATAAAATCCTGAGCCAGGTAAAGCACAATCTTTCCCAGACTTGCACAGTGGATGCATTCCTGGAAAATTTATTGTCTAGTAAAACCATGCAAAAATATTTTGCTTATATGTGAAACAAAATAAGGTTTAAGCTCAGATAATTTTAAACAGGTGTTTAAGCTCCATAAATGAGTGGAGGGACATAAAGTTCATGCTGGCTGAGGGCCAATGTTGCATTGTGAGACTCTTCTACATATCTAGTGTCCCGGATCCCCATCTACTAAATGACAGTAGTGCTCATACAAATCCCTTCACTTCAAAATCCTAGTCCTTCGGACAGTCAAAAAGACTTTCAAAAATTTCCCTCTAGAGGGCAGTATAATACCTATGGAGAATCATGGAACTAAGAGGATCTGCCACAAATCAAATCTGTCCTTGCCTGTAGGGCAGCATTATTTTGTTGCCTGGGAGGCTGGCTTGGGGTTGGAGTGAGTGGTAGGGACAAAGGAATATTTTTTCTTGTTAGCCCTCAGGGAAGTCTGGAGAGCTGAGGCACTTACTTAAGAAATGACTGAGGTGGAGGATGGTGGTTAAAAAGAAAAAGAAAAAAAAAGAAAAAAGGAAATGACTGAGGTAACATTTGACACCTTTCTCATACATTTTAAGTTTTCTTTCATTAATTTTCTTGGCATAGAGAGCTAGAATAAAAATCCCCTCTCTGAGACTTTGCTGAAATCTCTCAAACAAGCAGCAGCTGGTGTCAGCATGCCCAAAGCTTATCAATAAAAGGCCCAGGATCTGGCACTAGCACCACCCTGCTTTGCTTCACAGCTGGGCCTCACCTGGGCACTTCCAAGCCCAATACAAGAAGCAGCCATCTGCAAACCTCTCAGTAGCTTTTGCTGGGTGGCCCTAGGCAAAGGCTGACTTTGCACTTTCCAGGAGGCCCCAGAGCCAGTGCACCTAGTGGACAGTTTCAGGCCATACTAGATTACAACTCTACACATCCACAAGTGACACTCTAGAGGCAGACTCAGTAAGCACCAAAGCCCCACTGAAGCAAGTCCTGCTCCATAGGGGTATCTCCTGCACAGCAGCTCTTCCACTATAGTTACAGCTGGTCCTCACAGCCATTTGGCCTGGAGATCAATTCCTCCCAGTGATGCCAATCAAGGCTTAACTGACTGTGCACACAGCCCACACAGGGGTGCATGTAGAGTGCCTAGTTCAGGTGACAGCGGAGGCTGAGCCACTGGGTCCTATAGGACACCTACTACACAAGGCCACTCTACCAATTTCAGGAGATATAGCAGCTCTACCTAATACATAGAAACAAACACGGGGAAGCAGCCAAAATGTGGAGACAAAGAAACATGTCACAAATGAAAGAAATGGAAGCAAGCAAACTACTGGATACAGAGTTCAAAATAATGGTTATAAGGTTACTCAAGGATCTTAATGAGAGCTTCAAGGATCTTAGTGAGACTTTTAAGGATCTTAATGAGAATTTCAAAGACATGAAAAAGGACCAGTCAAAAATTAAGCATACACTAACTGAAATAATGAATAATCTGCAGGGATTCAACAGTAGAGGATTCTGAGAATCAAATCAATGATTTGGTATCTGAGGAGGCAAAAAACAACAACCAGAAGAGCAAAAAGAAAAGGAATAAAAAAAATATGAAGATAGTGCAAGGAGCCTTTGGGACAATTTCAAGCATACCTACATTCTCATCATGGGGGTGCTGGAAGGAGATGAGAGAGAGCAAGATATTGAAATCCTATTTGAAGAAATAATGACAGAAAACTTCCTCTACTTGGTGAAAGAAATAGACTTATAAGTCCAGGAAGTGCAGAGAGACCCAAACAAGAGGAACCCAAAGAGGCCCACACCAAGACACATCATAATTAAAATGCCAAAGGTTAAAGACAAAGAGAGACTCTTAAAAGCAGCAAGAGAAAAGCAGTTAGTTACCTAGAAGGGAGTACTCATAGGACTGTCAGCTGATTTCTCAACTTTGCAGGCCAAAAGGGAGTGGCAAGAAATATTCAAAGTGATGAATAGTAAGGACTTACAACCAAGATTACTCTACCCAACAAAACTCTCACTTAGAGTTGAAGGTCAGATAAACAGCTTCATAGATAAGAACTAGCTAAAGGAGTTCATCACCACCAAACCAATATTACATGAAATGTTGAAGGGTATTCTTTAAGAAGAGAAAGAAAAGAGGAAGAAGAAGAAGGATAAGAAGAAGAAGAAGAAGAAGAAGAAGAGAAGATAAAAAAATATGAACAAAAATGGCAATAAATATACATCAATAATTGAATCTAAAAATCAAAATAAATGAACAAGAAATCGAATGAACAAAATAAATTGATGAATAAAATAGAATCAGAGGCATGGAAACCTGGAACAGACTGACAAATCTGAGAGGGGAGAAGGAAGAGGGGTGGAAGAAATTAACCAAAGATCTTATATGCATTACCTATGGACACAGACAATAGGGTGGTGAAGGCCCGGGACAGGAACCTGATGGAGAGATTATACTCTCAACCATAAAGATTAAAAAATATATATATTGGTAAAAAAAATCCCCACCCTATAAAAATGATGGAATAAATACAGGTATATCTATCTCTGTGTGTGTGTGTGTGTGTGTGTGTGTGTGTGTAGTAGTAGTAGTAGTAGTAGTAGTAGTCATCCCCTTATCTGTGGTTTTGCTTTTTGGCTTTTTGTGGTGTCAGTTATCCATGGTCAGCCACAGTCTGAAAATATTAAATAAAATATTCCAGAAATAAACAATTCATAAGTTTTAAATTGCATGCCATTCTGAGTAGCATGATAAAATCTCAGGATGTCCTGCTTCATCCTACCTGGAATTTGAATCATCCCTTTGTCTATATTGTAGTTGTTCCCCACCCATTAGTATCCATCTTGCTTATCTGATTGACTGACAGTATCACAGTGCTTGTGTTCAAGTAACCCTTTTTTTACTTAATGATGGCTCTGAAGAATAAGAGTAGTGATGCTGGCAGTTTTGATATGCCAAAGAGAAGCCTTTAAGTACTTGTTACAAACCATCAGAAGGTCAATAGTAGCCAAAGGCTATGTTATAATGCCTACTGTCATTCACCTGCTTCATTTCATCACGTAGGCATTTTATCATCTCACATCATCACAAGAAGTGATGTCAGTACAATTAAGATATTTTGAGAAGGAGGGAGACCATATTCGCATAATTTTGATTACAGTATCCTGTATAAGAAAGCGATAATATGCAAATTGACCATCACTCCAACACACAAGATGGCCGCCCCCATGTGGACACAAGATGGCTGCCACAAGATGGCTGGTAGGAGAGGGCAGTTGTGGGTGATTAGGCCAGCAGGGGAGGGCAGTTGGGGACGATCAGGCCTGTAGGGGAGGGCAGTTGTGGGCGATCAGGCCAGCAGGGGAGGGCAGTTGGGAGGGACAAGGCCTGCAGGGGAGGGCAGTTGGGAGGGACCAGGCCTGCAAGGGAGGGCAGTTGGGAGGGGCCCAGGCCTGCAGGGGAGAGCAGTTAGGGGCAACCAGGCCATCAGGGAAGGGCAGTTAGGGGTGACCAGGCTGGCAAGGGAGGGAAGTTAGGGGTGACCAGGCCTGCAGGGGAGGACAGTTAGGGGTGACCAGGCCTGCAGCGGAGGGCTGTTGGGAGTGACCAGGCCGGCAGGGGAGAGCAGTTATTGGCAATCGTGCCAGCAGGCAGGCAAGCGGTTGGGAGCCAGCAGTCCTGTGTTGTGAGAGGGTGCAGGCTGGGCTGAGGAACATCCCACCCCAATGCATGAATATTATGCACCGGGCCTCTAGTATTATAATTACTAGAGGTCTAGTGCACAAAATTCTGCATGGGTAGGGTCCCTAGGCCTGGCTGGCGATTAGGGCCAATCTGTGGGGTGACCGACAAGGAGATCGGGAGTGGGGGGAGAGGCCCCGCTGGCACCCGCCTTGGGTGGCCTGGGGCCTGTGGGCTGGGGCAGCTCTTGCGTTGAGTGTCTGCCCCCTGATGGTCAGTGCGCATCATAGCGACCAGTCATTCTGCAGGTCGTTCTGCCATTCGGTTGATTTGCATATTAGGCTTTTATTATATAGGATTCTATTTTAGTATTAGTTACTTTTATTAATATCTTATTGTGCCAAATTTATAAAGTAAACCTTACTATGGGTATATATGTATAGGAAAAAACATAGTATATATAGGGTTTGGTCTATCTGCAGTTTCAGGCATCCACTGGGGATCTTGGAACATAGAGGGGAAGCTATGGTATTGTATGTATGCATACACACATTTATCATGTCATTATTTGCATTGTAGAAAAAGAGGAGGCAAGCTAAATGTCCATGAACTGCAGAATAAACTTTTAAAAAATAAAAAAATAAACAAACATATGGCACATCTATAAAACAGAATATCATTGAAGCCATTAAAAACAAACAAACAGGTAGATCAGTTCACCAGCGTTGGAGAATGCCTTCCGCAGCATCAAAACTATAAATTTGATGCTCAAAGAAATAGGATTGAGGGATATAAATTAAAATATTATTTGTGTTTATTCTGATGTCTGAAAGTTGCCAGGTGTATTAGGGGTTTTACAGTAGAATGACATTCTAAATCATGTGTGATAGCCAGATTTCAATCAGATACCTATTTTCATTTGTTTTTACTTTTTTACAGTGGAAATAAATTTAATTTACTTCTTCTATTTCATTTAACAACCTTTTTTTCTGTTAAGAAAAAAACCCTACAACTTAAAAATAAAGCAAAAGTATAATTATGTGTTCTTTCATAGTCATACTGAAATAAGCTCTACCAAGGCCTGTCTAATTTTCTGGGGCAATGTTTCTTAAACTTGTTGGCCTTAGGAACCTTCATACATTCCAAAAATTATTGAGAACCTCAGAAAGCTTTTTTTTTAGGTGGGTTATATAAATCATTATTTACTGTATTAGAAACTATGAAAGAACACTTAAAATATTTATTAATGTCTGGCCAGTGGGGCTCAGTGGTTGAGCATCGACCCATGTACCAAGAGGTTGCTGGTCAGGGCACATGCCCAGGTTGTGTGATCCATCCCCAGTAGGGGGCGTGCAGGAGGCAGTTGATTGATGTTTCTCTCTCGTTGATGTTTCTCTTTCATTAATATTTTTACCTCTCTCTCCTCCCTTTCTCTCTCTAAAATCAGTAAAAATATATAAAAAGTATTTATTAGCTTTTTTTAAATAAAAAGAATAAAATCATTCCATATTAGCATAAATATTTAAAAAATAACTATATTTAAAAAAAATAAGTGAATAGAATCACATTGTTTTACATTTTTGCAAATCTCTTTAAAGTCTCGCATCATAGATTCTAATGTCTGCTTCTGTGTTTAGTGGGCTGCAATATCACAGGTAAGCTCTAGAAAATGCCACTGTACATTCATGAGAGAATGAGAGTAAAAAGGCAAATAATGTCTTATTTGCCTTGCTGGTTTGTCTCCTTAGGCTGGCTGTCCTCATACTAGTAGTTCCAAATGGCTGCCCTAGTCACATCTGAATGATAATGTTCAGAGGCAGGAAATACATTATATCTCTGCTTTGCTCTGTTTTTAAGAGCTAAGGAAACCTTCCTGAAAGTCCCCAAGCCAACCTCATTGGCTAGATTTCATTCCATGCCTTTGCTCAAATCAGTATCTTGGCAAACCAAAGGACACCTCCATGGTTGTCCGGGCCAGTTACAATTTATCTCCTAGTCTGGGGAGGGGCTCACACTCCTCTGTAGGAATTGTCTGCATGATGAACAAAATCTGGTTCGGGATAAATGATCAACAGTGTCTGCTAGACTCAGTTTTCTTCCTTATCAAAAGGAGGATGATAACATCTATGGAAGGCTGCTATGAGTATAAATAAAATAATATATTAGTAATCCCCTAAGCTGGTGCCTGGAGTGAAATGTGTTAGGATAAAATTTCTTTCCCACTTCCTACTTAAGATTTTCTACTGTTGTTCAGCCAAAAGATGGCAGCAGAGGGAGAAAATCTTCCATTTAATAGTCTGCTAGAAACTCCCCAACAGAGAATATTAGTTGACCACCATGTCTGTGTTAGAATTTATCAGAGTCTTTAAGAACTCTGAATTTTAATATTGCTAGCAGAACAATCTTTAGTAGGACATGGCTTGCATTTTAATGTTATAATAACTATTCTTTAAATCACATAAGGTTTCCCCAACTTATTAATCACTTTAGAAGAGGGTCTATTGTAATTACAATTCTTAGCTAGGAGAGCAATTGTATAGACTGAAAAACACGCTGCTGAAACCAATTGAGTCTCTAATTATTTTTATTTCAGGGGTAAATAGTTTAATAATTTCATCTATTAGTTAAGCACTGATTAATTAATATTTATATATTCCAGTAGAATTTGCTATAATTTAGTTCAGTTCAGCAAACATTTGTTAAGCTTCTGTTAGATGCCAAGCTCTGTGCTCTGTGCTGCCTTGGAAGAGTCTGTTGTGTTGGGCAAAGACACAAAAAGAAATTCCAACAAAAAAGGTTAAGCTAAAGGTATGTGCATGGTATCATAGGAGCAATAAGAGGACTAGACCCAGACTGGGAGATCAGGGACATTTTTCTAGGGCCGATGAGGCCTGAGTTGCTTGAACTGCCTTTAGAATAGCAAGAGTTTGCCGAGCAAAGAACATTGGGAAGACAATCTTAAGGTGAGAACAATCACAAAGCGTACCACAAATCTCAGACTTACAGTGGAATGTTGGGGGAGGGAGAGCTGTGAGCAGGAGACCACCAGCCATGGAGTGTTACCTGAGAGTAAAGTCCATTATAGGAAAAGGAGATGAAACTGGGAACCTGGGGAGCCAGTTCATGGAAGGCCTTGTAGGCTAATAGCGGGGGAATGGATTTTAAGTAATAAACAGTAAGTGAGGGTTTAAAGGGTTTTAGGCAAAAAAAAAAAAAAAAAAAAAAAAAAAAGGACCATGCTATAATGTCCACTTTAGGTAAATCAACCAGACAGATGTGGCAGATAGGCTTCAGGAAGACAAAGAGGAGAAGCAGACACATTCGTCATCAGGCTGTTTTCCAGGTAAGGGACTACATGGGCTTGATCTAAGATAGAAAGGTCGGTGGAAAGGAGTGAGTGTTTTAATGATTGGCGAGGTTCAATATTTTTAGTTAAATAGGATGAACCAACAGACATGGAGAGGTTTGAAGATATGAATGAATGGGGGCAATTAATACAGAAAGATCCTGAAGACTTTCATGTAACCACGTTGCATAATTATCCATGGCTATGTATAGCTATGACTACTCGTTGAAATTTATCTCTTAGTCTGGATTGTGGTTTTATCAATTTTTTGTCCACCCAGTAAATGAACGCCTTCATTATTGGCTTATTTGAATTAGGGTACCAAAAAAAAAAAAAAAGTCCACTTATCATATTTGCTTTTTGTCTCTTAAAAATGTTTGAACCTGACCAGCGTGGCTCAGTGGTTGAGTGTCCACCTATGAACCAGGAAGTCACGGTTCAATTCCTGGTTAGGGCACGTGCCTGGGGTTTTGAGTTCAATCCTCAATAGGGGGTGTACAGCAGGCAGCCTACCAGTGATTCTCTCTCATCATTGATGTTTCTATCTTTCCCTCTCTCTTCCTCTCTGAAATCAATAAAAATATATTTTAAAAAAATGTTTTAAAACTTGTTGGTTTCTGCTTTTATTTTTTTATATCCTAAGATATCTTTCACTACCCCAACACTGTAAATATTTTTTCCTATGTTTTCTAGCGATTCTATGGTTTTATTATCTTTAGGTCTATGATCCATTTGGAGTTAATTTTTGTGTATAGTGTAAGGTAAGAATTGAGGTTCATTCCCTCCCTCCTTCCTGCCCACCCCCTTCCCCCCTCCCCCACCCCCACCCCCACCACTCCCGTATGGATATGCTGTTGTTTCCGCACCATTTGTTGAAAAGACTGTCCTTCCATCATGGAATTACCTTGGCATCATTTTTGAAAATCAATCAATCAATCACATATGCCTGGGTTTACCTCTGGACTCCCTGTTCTATTCCATTGATCTATATGTCCTCCTTATGCTAATATAAAATTGTCTTGATTATTACGGTAAGTACTGAAATCAAGTAGTATAAGTCTTTGAACTTTTTCTTTTTCAAAATTGTTAGGTTATTTGAATTTCCATGTAAATTGTAGCTTGTTAATATCTACAAAAGAGACTTTTGGAATTTTAATTGGAATTACATTGAATATATTGATCAACTTAGGGAGTATTGACATTTTAACAATATTGATTGTTTCCATCTCTAAACACGGTGTAATTTCCCTTTATTTAGATCTTCTTTAGTTTTTCTCAGATGTGTTTTGTAGTTTTCAATGCACAAATCTCATACATATTATGTTTAAATTTTTTCTAAGTATTTCATATTTTGAATGTTACTATAAATAGTATTTTTAATTTCAATTCCCAGTTGTTTGTTGCTAACATATATAAATAATATTGAATTTTGTTTAACAACCTTGTATCCTGTGACTTTGCCAAATTCACCTATTAGCTTTACTTTTTGTAGTTGAGGAATGCTATTTGAAGACTGCAATCTAGATTTTAGGAATGAATATTGCTATGGGGTTATTGTTTCAAGGGCTTCTCATTGGATTGCACAAGGAAGAAAACATGAGTATACCTTGATATTTTCTAACTTTTATCGATTCATTGGTTGATTTTAGAGAGAGAGGAAAAGAAGAGAAACAGATTTTATTTATTTTTTTATGCATTCATTGGTTGATTCTTTTTTAAATTTTTAAATTGATTTTAGAGAGGAAGGGAGAGGGATAGAGAGATAAAAGCATTGATGAGAGACATTGATCAGCTGCCTCCTGCACACCCCCTACTGGGATTGAGCCTGCAACTCAGTCATGTGCCCTGACTGGGGATGGAACCAGGGACCTCTTGGTTCATGGGTGGATGCTCAACCACTGAGCCATTGGTTGATTCTTGTGTGTGCCCTGACAGGGGATTGAACCCACAACCTTGGCTTATCAGGACGATGCTCTAACCAACTGAGCTACCAGGCCAGGGCCATATTTTCAATTCAAGTTTTAGATTATTGGGTTTTACTTAAAACATTTAATTTAATTTACATGTATCTCTCTTCTCATGTTGAAAACCCTGGTTCCTAACATCATTAGCGTGATTGGTTTTTATTTATTTGCATCATATATAAATATACTTGTATCAAAATATATAAATACTAGTGGCCCGGTGCACGAAATTCGTGCATGGGGGTGGGGGTGGGGGATGTTCCTCAGCCCGGCCTGTACCCTCTCCAATCTGGGACCCCTTGAAGGATGTCCTACTGCCGGTTTACAGGAATTGGGTCTAAACTGGCAGTCGGACATCCCTTTCACAATCCAGGACTGCTGGCTCCAGCCTTTCACCTGCCTGCCTGCCTGCCTGATTGCCCCTAATCACTCTGCCTGCCAGCCTGCTTGCCCCCAACTGCCCCCCTTCGCCAGCCTGCTCATCCCCAAATGCCCCCCCCCGCCAGCCTAATCACCCCCAACTGTCCCCTGTACCAGCCTGCTCACCCCCAACTGCCCCCCCTGCTGGCCCACACCTTCCCTCTCCACTGGCCTGCTCGCCCCCCTGCTGGCCTGCTCATTCCAAACTGCCCTCCCCACTATCCTGATCACCTCCAACTGACCCCCACTGATGGCCTGCTCACCCCCAACTGGCCCCCCTGTTGGTCTGCTTACCCCCAATAGCCCCTCCCTACAACAGCCTGATCACCCACAACTGCCGTCCCATCCTGGCCTGATAACCCCACCCCCCCCCCCCCCCGGTGACCCAAGCTCCCAGCCCCTCCTTTTTTTCTTTTTCTTTTCTTTTTTTTTTTCAGCACCTCCTTGAGCAGAGGCCAGGGCCAGCTGGAAGCAAGTATCTGGGATTTATTTATCTTCTATAATTGAAACTTTGTAGCCTTGGGCAGAGGCCAGGGCTAGCCAGGGCAGGCGGGAAGCTTAGCTTCCTCCATCGCCAGGGTCAACCCAAGCCTCCTGCTCGCTCCAGCTCTGTGGCCACTGCCATTTTTGTTGGTATTGATTTATCTTCTATAATTGAAACTTTGTAGCCTTGAGCGGAGGCCAGAGCCGGCCAGGGCAGGCGGGAAGCTTGGCTTCCTCCATTGTCAGGGGCAACCCAAGCCTCCTGCTCACTCCAGCTCCATGGTCGCCGCCATCTTGGTTGGGTTAATTTGCATACTTGCTCCTGATTGGCTGGTGGGCATGGCTTGTGGGTGTAGTGGAGGTACCGTCAATTTACATGTTTCTCTTTTATTAGTGTAGATAAAAATATATATTTGTATCAAAATATTAATATCATTGCTAACAATAAGAATATTGAATGAAGTTCAAGATTTTTTTACACTTCTTTTTATCTTTAGATATATTCTCTGTCAAGATGTTCAGTCAAGATACTGTGCAGTGCCTGGCCAGCTTGGCTCAGTGGTTTAGCATGGACCTATGAACCAGGAAGACATGGTTGTGGGCTCAAACCCCAGTGGGGGCATGCAGGAGGCAGCTAATCAATGATTTTCTCTCATCATTGATGTTTCTATCTCACCTACTTCCTCTCTTAAAAAAAAAAAAGACTGTGCAATATAGTTAGATTCATTTGTTTTCATTTATTTTCAATTTCTAGATATTGACTTTTAATTTAAATTAGTTTATGATTGTATAAATATTTTTATTATTTCAAAGTTAAAACTAAATAACTACATTCAGACAAGTCTCATTTCCATCACTGTCCCTTCCATTCTATTCCCTAATGAGTAACTATTTTAATCAATATTTCATCAACTTTCCATTGGTTTATTATGCAAATATAAGAAAATGTTTCTGTTTACTTACACTTGTATATTTGTGATTGGCTACTGGAAATGGGACTTTGGGCCAAAAGATAAAATGCATTTGTAGCTTTCTTAGATATTGACAAATACCCCTTTACAAAGCCTGAACCATTTTGCATGTCCTTCAGAAATGTCTGAGAGAGCCTAGTTTTCCCACAACCTTGCTAATAGAATATAATGCCAAATTTTGAAGTTCTGCCAACAGATAGGTGGTAAATAGTATTTCAGTATGCTTTTAACTTATATTTCATACCATATTCTCAAAGATTACTTTTTCTGGAATATTGCTAATGCTATGAATTTTGCCTTTAAACAAATACTGCTGATCCTTGGAAAGAGAAATGGATTTTATTACATGGATTTGACATTAATTATATTCTGTGTTGAATTCTTGATTAATTATAATTACATCTTAATTACAAATTAATTAATGTAAATTCAGAGATTGGCTATCTATATCATGGATTAGCTAAACCCTTTCCCCCTTTCTTCCTTCTTGTGTCATATGATCTGTGGCTATTTTACCAATAATTAATGCTCTCCTCATTAGCTGACTAGGCAGTCGGTAAAAAATATGATAAAAACAACTGAATCAGTCAGTTTCACTACTGGGCATGGCAAAAGTAGGTTTACAGTTGTTTGTATGGAAAATAATACAATAATTAATAAATAAAAATACAAGAATAAACTCTTTTTTTTCGCATACTCACAACTATAAACCTAGTCTTGCCCCACCCTGTATTTGCTGGTCGTTCGCCATTATGATTAGATAAATGGTAAGTTTCTCCTCTACCACCTTGGAAAATTGAGTGTTGTCTGAAAGTTACGTGCCCGGATAACAAATGCTTTAACAGACTCTGGGGAATGGAATGGAAAATGGTGGTTTGCATGAGTGAGTTTGCATTTCTGAACTATTTTCCATGCTTCTGTTCATATTTGTAATTGAGGTTATTGGGTCAGTAAGGTAAACAATCATTGGCAGGAAAGCGCTTTCAGACACATGGCAGAGAACTCGGACAAAGAGCAAAGCCCTGATCACAGCTGTTAGAAGTGTAGCCATCTGCATAACAGATTTATTGTTTTTTTAAAAATATGTTTTTGTTGATTTCAGAGAGAGAAAGGGAGAGGGAGAGAGATAGAAATATCAGTGATGAGAGAGAATAATTAATTGGCTGCCTCCTGCATGCGCCCTACCAGGAATTGAGCCTGTGATCTGGGCATGTGCTCTGACCCAGAATCAAACCTTGATCTCCTGGTTCATTGGTTGACACTTAGCTACTGAGCCACACCAGCTGGGCACAGTTTTATTATTAATTAGAGGCCTGGTGCATGAAATTCTTGCTCTCAGGGTGGGGGGAGGGGTCCCTCAGTCTGGCCTGTGCCCTCTCACAGTCCAGGGGCCCTTGGGGATGTCCAACTGATGGCTTAGGCCCGTTCCTTGCAGGAAGCGGGCCTAAGCCATCAATTGGACATCCTTAGTGCTGCCGTGGAGGCAGGAGAAGCTCCCCCCATCACCGCTGCACTTGCCAAACATGAGCCAGGCTTCTGGCTGAGTGGCACTCCTCCTGTGGGAGTGCACTGACCACCAGGGGGCAGCTCCTGCATTGAGCGTCTGCCCCCCTGGTGGTCAGTGCGTGTCATAGCGACTGGTCGTTCTGGTGTTTGCTCGATTAACATATTAGCCTTTTATTATATAGGATAATATATATCACCAACTCTTTTATTCTTGATGTATACTGATCATCAGTTAACCAGATAATGCCCACTGTTTGCCAGAGGAGTATCAAAGGTTGGGGACCGGTGGTATGTGTAGGGTGCGCCAGCGTATTTCCCTGTACTAGACTAAGGGTAGCTTTAGATGTAGCCCTTGCCCTGTGTCAAAGGGTGGGAACACTTTCTGAGAGGCAGGGGCACTGGTTTCCTGAAGCTGCTGTGGTCTGAGTGTTAGTGGTTATGTCTCTTTAGAAGTCTCCTGATTGAAACTTTCCCTTTTTGCTGGCAGGTCCTTGAAGACAGGCATCATATCTTGCACACCTTTAACCTCCACATGGGACTCACATTTCCTCTCAGACCAGAGGATGCTGGAGCCTTGGTAAGCTGTGGCCTTGGCCCGTGGTTATTTTTCTCTCCCACAATTGTTCACGGGAAACCAGTGAACTCCATGAGGGCAGGGGTGACATCTGTTTTGCCTACTATAGTATCTCCAGTTTGGCACATAATGGAAGCTCCATTTGTGGAAGGAACTGTCTTTTCCTCCTGAATGTCATAGCCTTGCTCTGGGCCTGCCCAGCCTCCAAGTCAATGGAAAATAAACCCGACTGGATTAGGACCCCCAACATCTCACATGGGGAAGATCAGGAGTTGCTTTCCTTACAGAACCCAGAGTTAAGTTCAGAGGTATAGCTTTCCCTCTTTCCCTTCCTCACTCCACATCTTATGTGTCTAATTTGATTGAATGAGATGCTTCTCAAGTGCCCACTGGGATTTGAGTCCTACCATTAACTAACCCATTTGGTGATGGACCAGATCCCCTGCACTGCTTTCTCTTTTTTTTTCCTCGTGGAATTGGCCACAGCTCCCCAAATCCTCAGCTTTGTTCTGTCTCCTGGCTTCCTGAACCACAAGGATGCCGTGATTTTGACAGCAAGTTTTGCTAGTACCCATTGATTCTTATACTGAAGTCTCTGTCAATCGAAATAGTTTCCAACCTGGGTCAGACATGAATCAACACCCTCCCTCCTAAAACACACACACACACACACACACACACACACACACACACACACACAACTTGGGACTTGTACACTTTAAGATACTGTCTGTACTTTGGGGATTGATTCTATTACCAGTATGCTGTCTTAGTCACAGATCATTTGTTCCTGGGCTTGCTCCATCTCTCGGCTAGTTCACTGTTGGATTCGTAGCAGATCTCAAGGCCAGGGTTGTCTTTGGTTATGAGAAAGGTTCCTCTCCTTGGCACTGCACAGGGACTTTCAGGGGATAAGTAGCAAAAAGGGAGCCTGACTGATTACTTCAATCTTCCCTGCTTGTCCACTTCTTTGAAACAAAGGCGTATCTTGCTTTTCCTATCTAGGCCACACAACTAGCATGCTATTTTTTAAAATAAAAGTGTTACTATGATTTTGTTCCCTTGAATAATTTATTTAAAGTAGATACATGAGCCAATTCTGGCAAATGAGATGGGAGTGGAGCTGACCTGGGAGGGGTTCTGCTCCTGAAAAACAAGAGGAGGCACTGAAAGGAAAATCTCTTGTCCCCTTCCCCTTGTTGCTGGCTTGGACTGAGGGAATGCCTGTGGCAGCAGAAGCTGCCCTCCGGAACCTTGAGATGACAAGCCTGAGGACAAAAACCAATACGTTGAGCACAGCAGGGTGGCAGGAGGGCTGAGTCCCCATGGCATCATTGTGTAGCTGGGCTTGTTTTGTGAGAAACTTTATCTATTATTTGTTTAAGCCTGAAGTTGTTTGTTTTTGTTTTTACAGTGGAACCTCAATTCTCGAACTTAATCCATTCCAGAAGGCTGTTTGAGAAGTGATTTGTTCGAAAACCAAATCATTTTTTCCCCATTAGAAAGAATGTAAATTGAATTAATTCATTCCAGACCCCAAAATGATTTATTTTTTTAAGCTTCCTTATACACAGTACATGTCTAAAAAACCGAGTCCTTAGTTTTCCAGCATATAGAGTGCAGGTGGCAGGTGGGAAGAGGTTGGAATTGACACTGAACAGGATGATCTGCCACAGACTTCCTTAAAGAAAGATCTTTCTTTATAGGAGAGCTATTTAATTGGTTACTGCTGCAAGGCAGAGAGGAAATGGATTGCAATTCAGCAACAACTCCAGAAAAACTAGTAGTGATAGAATGTTTGAGAAGGAATTATAGGCATGAGGGCCAAGATGAATGAATGATGCCTTCCGTGAGCTGAGGAGAAGGAAATAGTGGCTCTCTGCCATAGATTAAGGAGTTATTTCTGAAATTTCTTTTAGATAGCTCCATATATAAACTCGTTAAAATATCCACATATTTCTTTTTTAAATAGGATGGTGATTTGTTCAAATAAATTAAATTCTTAGATTTTTTTGTTATTGTTGTTAAGCTTCACCTGAGGATATTTTTCCATTGATTTTTCAGAGAGAATGGAAGAGAGAGGAAGAGACAGAGAGAGAGAGAAACATTGATGTGAGGGAGACACATCAATTGGCTGCCTCCTGCATGCTCCCCGACCAGGGTTCGAGCCTGCAATTGAGGTATGTGCCCTTGACTGGAATTGAACCTGGGACCCTTCAGTCCTAGGGCCGATGCTCTATCCATTGAGCCAAACCAGCTAAGGCTATTTTTGTTTTTGTTTTAAAATATATTTTTTATTGATTTCAGAGAGGAAGGGAGAAGGACAGAGAGACAGAAACATCAATGATAAGAGAGAATCGTTGGTCAGCAATCTCCTGTGTGTCCCCTATTGAGGATCGAGCCCTAAACCTGGGCATGTGCCCTGACCAGGAATCGAACCGTGACCTCCTGGTTCATAGGTCAACGTTCAACCACTGAACCACACTGGCCAGGCAGATTTTTTGTTTTTACCTGTTTTAAATTTACTTCTGGAAGAACTTGGCCAAATAAAGCCATCCTTCTGCTCCTACATCAGTATATGAAAAGCCAACCTGTGGGACATCTCTATGTTGCTGTGATCTTATATGTGATGTTGAATCAAAGGCCTTCTAACTAGTTATGGGAGGTCTTGTTGAAGTGAAAGAGTGGAAGAATACCTTCTAACTGCTCCCATGCTCAGCACCTTGGTAATGGGCACATTTTAACAACCTGCAAAAAACATGTAAATTTCTTCATTGATTATTCTGTGCTAAACTGTTAGTCATACCCACCCACCCCCACCCCCCCACCCCGCAAGGTCAATGTTCATTAATTTAGTACCACCATTTGGCTGACAGGTTGTCCTATAGCCTGTCAAGAGCATTGACAAGTGACAAAGATATTGCTTTTCCTGAAGGATTCCAGGGGCTTTCACCCCACTCACCGACAGCAGAAAATGTCAGTCCACTGTCGAGGTGTCACCAAGTGGCAGCTGGAACATTTCCTCCTGCTGCCGCCATAAACCAGATACCATACAGTGAAGCTCTTCTTAGCATTCAGCACCTCCCCTGTTCATTCACTTTCAGAGCCTGTTTTTCCTTTGATGATGCTTCTCAGAGAGAATGGTGACAAGTATACAAATGAACTGTCTCTTCCTACTTTGCTGCTGTACAACAACATGTCTACTGTCTTAAATCCTCAAATGTATCAGCTTTTAGTTCATTTTCTTGATGTATTCATTATGGTAGCTATACTGAGGGTTATCAAAGCAGGTTTCTATTAGTGACTATCTCAAAATATGAAGTGTGTCTTTGCAGGATTGCATATCTTTAATAAAATTTGCTACGAGGTTACGTTAAAAATAAGCCATGTTTCTTTTTATTAACATCATCATACAGGTTGGGTGGGACATGGAGGTGGAGGGATTGAGCAATAAAAACATAAAAACTCATGAATGCCGACAACAGTGTGGCGCTTTGGAGGGGTGTGTAGAGGGATATGGAGAAAGATATGGGGGAACAAATGGTGATGGATGGAGACTTGACTTGGGGTGGTGAACACACAATACAGTGTACAGCTGATGTGTTGTGGAACTGTGCACCTAAAATCTGTATAATCTTGTTAACCAGCGTCACCCCAATACATTTAATAAAAAGGGGAAAAATCACATTAGAAAGAAAAAACAACAATCCAAAACCCCACCATCTTACAAAGGAGGAATTTCATGCTTATTAAAAACAAGTGTCAATATAAAGTAAAAGCACTTAGCAGAATACAGCAAATTAAGAAAAATAACTTTTAAAAAATATATATTTTATTGTTTTTTTTTACAGAGAGGAAGGGAGAGGGATAGAGAGTTAGAAACATCGATGAGAGAGAAACATCAGTCAGCTGCCTCCTGCACACCCACTACTGGGGATTTGCCCACAACCAAGGTACATGCCTTTGACCAGAATCGAACCTGGGACCCTTCAGTCCACAGTCTGACGCTCTATCCACTGAGCCAAATCGGTTAGGGCAAGAAAAAAAACTTTTAAAGGAAAATGGAACACCAGTAATAACTATTTTAGCACATTTCAGCAGAGATATCAGATTTTGTGTTTGTTAGAGTGAAGTGATGTTATTTGCACATTAATCCTCCTAGGTTATTTGGCCTAGTTACTAGGCAATCCTTTTAGTCATTTGTTGCAAAGAGGGTTGTGTTTTGTTGTTTGCTTATCTACATGGTTTATTTTATTAAAGAGTTCTGTTTGTATAGTAGGTCAGAACATCTGATAGATGAAATGCTCAATTGGTGTCTTTTATACAAGTTTTACTAGAGGCCCGGTGCACGAAATTCTTTCATGGGTAGGGTCCCTAGGCCTGGCTGGTGATTAGGGCCGATTTGTGGGGCAACTGGTGGGGCGATCAGGGGGCCTCTGCTGGCACCCGCCGTGGCTGGCCTGGGGCCTGCAGGCTGGGGGCAGCTCCTGCATTGAGCATCTGCCCCTCTGGTGGTCAGTGCACATCATAGTGACCGGTTGTTCTGCTGGTCATTCCGCTGTTTGGTTGATTTGCATATTAGGCTTTTATTATATAGGATTGGTGAGCCTGGGACTGAATCTTATCTCTAGAACCAGGCATACTGCCTGACCCTTAACATATTGTCAGGGACTGAATGAGTTAACCTCAACCCCTGCATACTGTGAAAATAATTACTTCCTTATTTTTTCCCATAAGTTTGTATGCTAACATAGGAGGTTTTATTTAAATGGCATAATATATACACTGAGTAGCCAGATTATTATGATCTCTGAACACATAATAATCTGACCACTCAGTGTATATCCTATATAATAAAAGGCTAATATGCAAATTGTCCCCTGGACCAGGAGTTCGACCAGCAGGCAGGCTGGCCAACTGCCCGTGTCCCCTCCCCATGACCAGGCTGGCTGGACCTCACCCATGCACAAATTCATGCACCGGGCCTCTAATACACACACACACACACACACACACACACACACACACACACACACACTGAGTGGCCAGATTATTATGTGTTCAGAGATCATAATAATCTGGCCACTCAGGGAAGTAATTAACAGTAAACGATGAGAAAGAAGGAGTGAGGAAAAGAAGGAAGAAGGTAGATCATTGAGAAGAAACTAAGAGAAATTTGGGTAATAAGAATATTTGAACAGCTGCTAGTCGGGAACTGGTTTAACCCAGAGCAGGGGTTGGCAAACTATGGATCATTGGTCAAAACTGGCCCAATGCTTGTTTCTGTACTACACATGAACCAACAATGGTTTTTATATTTTTAAATGGTTGGGGAAAAAGTATTTTGTGACATGTGAAAATTATAATAAATTCAAATGTCAGCATCCATAAATAAAGTTTAATTGGAACACAACTGCCCCATTTGTTTGAGTATTGTCTCTGGATGTTTCTGGACTGTCATGGCCAAACTGGGCAGTTCTGGCAGAGATCACATCATGTGGCCTGCAGAACCTAAAACATTCGCTATCTGGTCTTTTTTTTTTTTTTTTTTTTTTTACTTTATATTTCTTTATTGATTAAGGTGTCACATATTTGTCCTCATCCCCCCATTCCCATCCCACCCCTCTCCCCACGCATGCCCCAATCCCCTGTTGAACTTAACCGTTGGATAGGCTTATATGCATGCATACAGGTCCTTTGGTTGAACTCTCCCCCTCCCCCCACTACTCTCCCCCAACCCTCCCCTATCCTCCCTCTGAGGCCCGATAGTCCGATCGATGCCTCCTTGCTTCTGGTTCTGTTCTTGTTCCTCAGTCTATGTTGTTCATCATTTCCCCTAGATGAGCGAGATCATAAGTCACTAGATATATACTAATAAGAACTAAATGTGAGACGAGCAATAATAGTTATGCTGACAGGCAAATGAATCAATCTGTAGCGAGCTTCCCCCTGTACCAACAGTTCTTTTGAGACCCAATTTCAATGTCCAGTAGTTCCTTAGGTGTACATGTCAGCCCTGACCCCTCAGCTCTGGATGGTGGACAAATGGTGGTAATGGAGGTCCGACTCCCTCTGGCTTGGTCTCGGCCGAACCCAGGGGCACGGCGTCACCCGGATTAAGGGGCACGTGGCCTCACCCATACCCAAGGGGCGCGTGGTCTCACCCGGGCCTGGGGCCCAGCCTCACCCGGATGGATCCAGGGGCGCATGGCCTCACCCGGACCCAGGATCTGGCTTCACCTGTACCCAGGGACGCTTGGCCTCTCCCAGACCCAGGGCCACTTGGGCTCACCCGGGCCTGGGTGCACAAGGCCTCACCCGGATCCAGGGACACATGGTCTCACCCAGACCCAGGAACGTTTGGCCTCTCCCAGACCCAGGGCCATTGGGGCTCACCCGGGCCTAGGTGCACGAGGCCTCCCCCGGCTCCAGGGACACATGGTCTCACCCGGACCCAGGGACGCTTGGCCTCTCCCAGACCCAGGGCCACTTGGGCTCACCCGGGCCTAGGTGCACGAGGCCTCATCCGGATCCAGGGACACATGGTCTCACCCGGACCCAGGGACGCTTGGCCTCTCCCAGACCCAGGGCCACTTGGGCTCACCCAGGCCTAGGTGCACGAGGCCTCACCCGGATCCTGGGACACATGGTCTCACCCGGACCCAGGGACGCTTGGCCTCTCCCAGACCCAGGGCCACTTGGGCTCACCCGGGCCTAGGTGCACGCGGCCTCACCCGGCTCCAGGGACACATGGTCTCACCCGGACCCAGGGACGCTTAGCCTCTTCCAGACCCATGGTCACGTGGCCTCACCCGGGTCTAGGTGCACGAGGCCTCATCCGGATCCAGGGACACATGGTCGCACCCGGACCCAGGGACGCTTGGCCTCTCCCAGACCCAGGGCCACTTGGGCTCACCCGGGCCTAGGTGCACAAGGCCTCACCCGGATCCAGGGACACATGGTCTCACCCGGACCCAGGGACGCTTGGCCTCTCCCAGACCCAGGGCCACTTGGGCTCACCCGGGCCTAGGTGTACAAGGCCTCACCCGGATCCAGGGACACATGGTCTCACCCGGACCCAGGGACGCTTGGCCTCTCCCAGACCCAGGGCCACTTGGGCTCACCCGGGCCTAGGTGCACGAGGCCTCACCCGGATCCTGGGACACATGGTCTCACCCGGACCCAGGGACGCTTGGCCTCTCCCAGACCCAGGGCCACTTGGGCTCACCCGGGCCTAGGTGCACGAGGCCTCACCCGGATCCTGGGACACATGGTCTCACCCGGACCCAGGGACGCTTGGCCTCTCCCAGACCCAGGACCACTTGGGCTCACCCGGGCCTAGGTGCACGAGGCCTCACCCGGATCCAGGGACACATGGTCTCACCCGGACCCAGGGACGCTTGGCCTCTCCCAGACCCAGGGCCACTTGGGCTCACCCGGGCCTAGGTGCACGAGGCCTCACCCGGATCCTGGGACACATGGTCTCACCTGGACCCAGGGACGCTTGGCCTCTCCCAGACCCAGGGCCACTTGGGCTCACCCGGGCCTAGGTGCACAAGGCCTCATCCGGATCCAGGGACGCATGGTCTCACCCGGACCCAGGGACGCTTGGCCTCTCCCAGACCCAGGGGCACGTGGCCTCACCCGGGCCTAGGTGCACGAGGCCTCACCTGGATCCAGGGACACATGGTCTCACCCGGACCCAGGGACGCTTGGCCTCTTCCAGACCCAGGGCCACTTGGGCTCACCCGGGCCTAGGTGCACGAGGCCTCACCCGGATCCAGGGACACATGGTCTCACCCGGACCCAGGGACGCTTGGCCTCTCCCAGACCCAGGGGCACGTGGCCTCACCCGGGCCTAGTGCACGAAGCCTCATCCGGCTCCAGGGACACATGGTCGCACCCGGACCCAGGGACGCTTGGCCTCTCCCAGACCCAGGGCCACTTGGGCTCACCCGGGCCTAGGTGCACGCGGCCTCACCCGGATCCAGGGACACATGGTCTCACCCGGACCCAGGGACGCTTGGCCTCTCAGTCCCCGGGGCACGTGACCTCACCCAGGCCTAGGTGCACGAGGTCTCACCCGGATCCAGAGACACATGGTCTCGCCTGGACCCAGGGGTGTGTGGGCTCTCCCAGACCCAGGGGCGCTTGGCCTCGCCCGGGCACGGGATCCAGCGTCATCCGGGTCCAGGGGCACATGGCCTCACCCGGACCCGGAGTCCGGCCTCACCTGGACCCAGGGGCATGTGGCCTCACCTAGACCCAGGGACGTGAGGCCTCACTTATACCCAGAGGCGTGTGACCACACCCTAGCCCAGAGGCGCGCAACCCCGCCCGCACCCGGGTCTCAGCGGGGCCCCGTCTTCCCGATCCCAATTCCTGCCGGTCAATCCCCCCTCAGCAATTCCCCTGGTCATCCTTCCAGAGCTCCAGTATGGCTGGGGCAGAACTCGTCGGGCGGCGGCTCGGCGAAGTTCCGGTGCGCCCGGTGCATGGCGGTGGGCCGGTCTGGCGTCGCTGCGTCGGCCCTTGGGTCTGCATCTGTGGCCGGTCGCCGAGCATGCGCACCTGGCCGCTTCCGGGGCGTTGAGATTCTTGACGGACTCGGAGGTCAGCAAGCGCGGAGTCTCCCACCCCATGTCTCATAGGGGCTCGTCTGTCTGTGCTTGGCTGCCAGTGGAGCCGTCCCCTCAGCCGGAGACCGCCGGGGGAACTGCGCCGAGCATGTTCCAGGCCGCTGTTGTATCGCCTGAGCCATAGTTCTTTTGTGTCGCCTGAGCCGTAGTTCTTAAAGTGTGGTCTTTGGGTCACCGGCATCAGCATCATCCCACATACCCCTCTTTTATTCTAGTTGTAGAGCATCTACTCAGCCAGCCCTATGGTGGTCTTGGATGGTGTCTGCTCTGCTCTCTTGTCGTAGTCCCAAAGTTGTTGTGGTAGGCAACAATCAGGCTTCCGCCCTATGCCTCCATCTTGGTCCTCCTTTGTATAGTTAAGTCTTGATTGTTGTTGGTGTCACTGGGGGGGCTCTCTTTGTCTATTAAGGAAGAGTTGCTGTGCAGGAGACACGTTTATGGGCCGGGTCTTGGTGCAGTAAAGCTTTGGCGCTCACTGAATATTCCTGTTGAATGTGTCCCTTATGCACATGGTTGAAATCTGGTGTCATCTCCCACAGACCACTAGATGCCCTCGTATCTGGGTCTCCAATGGGGTGTAGATCAGCTACTGCCTTAGGCACTCAGCAAGGATTACAGCAAAAACTGTAGTTTCTTCCTCCTGTCTGAGTGGCCCTGGAGCAGTCCGACTAGAACAGCAGTTCATCTGGCCCGCTGCCAGAGAGCAGGCCACCCACATGCATAAGCCGTTGCTTGGGGCGCAGGTGTGCCTGCAAGACTTTCGGGGCAGGTCTTCAAAATTGCGGGGCGGGTCCCAGGGCGGGGCGGGGTCTCAGGGCGCCAACAGGCCATGGTGCGGCGAGCCGCGATGGCTGTGAGTCTGGTCCTTCTGCCTTCCACGTATCTAAGTCCCCTCGTTCCGCACTCCAGCGCAGCAAACACTGATTGCTGGGCGCACCTCCGCACGAGTCCCGCCTCTCCCCGCAGGCATCTGGGTCTCCCGCGGTTCGCCAGAAGATGGATTTCAGGGTGATGGAGAGCTAATCTCCCCTAGGTTTGGAACAAAAGCCCCTTTCCCCCGCCACCAGCCAGACCCATGCGCCTCCACACCTCATCCCCTCCGATTTCGCTGGGTGCGAGGCAACAGAACAGCCTTTAACCTCCGCCGCCATCTTTTTCAAACTTCCCAATTTGTACTTCTTAATCCCTTCATTTCAGTCAACTCTACTGAAGTCTAGCGCCGCCGGGAGGTGCACGGAGAGGGCGCCCGGGCCTCCATCCGGTGCGCGGTGCGCGCGTCCCGCGGAACCAGGCGCGCGAGGGCTGCGCGGCGGGGACGGGCGCTGGGCGACCGCCGAGCTCCAGGCACCGCCATCGCCGCGTTCCGGGCGTCGCCGCCGCGGCGTCCCCCCCAATTGTACTTCTTAATCCCTTGAATTCAGTCAACTCTACTGAAGTCTAGCGCCGCCGGGAGGTGCACGGAGAGGGCGCCCGGGCCTCCGTCCGGTGTGTGGGGCGCGCGGCCCGCGGCGCCAGGCGCACGGGGGCTGCGCGGCGGGGACGGGTGCTGGGGGGCCGCCGGGCTCCGGGCGCCGCCGCTGCGGCGGCGTCCCCAGCGTCCCGGGCCGGGCGGCCTGCGGGGGCGGCGGAGTTGCAAAAGTGAGTGAGTTTCCCAGAGTTTCGCCCGGAATGGGGTTCAGTGCAATCGGAGCCGGCGCTCAGCGCACTCAGGAGCCTTTATCTCCTTCCTGCCAGTGAACGCCGGCCAGGTCCTCAGCCGCCCCTTCCTCTCCGGTTCCATCCTCCCCGCAGGCGCGTGTGCTCGTGTCTCCGCCCGTTTCTCCATACCTCAGGCTATTACGGCTTCCCCGAATGTCCCCGTGGCCTTCTCCTTCCCCCCAGCTGTGGGCATTTCAGTCCGCCAGCTCTCCTGTGGTTCTGGACGATGTCCGTTCTGACCTCTAGTTGTATTTTTGAAATTGTTGTGCCCGGCTGCAGGTTAGGTGTTTAACCTATGGCGCCATCTTGGTTCTCCTCCGCTATCTGGTCTTTTACAACAAAAGGTTGTGAACCCCTGGACTAGACTTGTGAATTTAAGTTTTGATACTTTTTTCTTCTCCTTGCCTACATCCCCCTATTCTGTGCACATCTTGGTGAGCCCCAATGTGATCTGAGTTGTGA